>NW_022437065.1:4265246-4545493 GCF_009761245.1 Sapajus apella | reverse complement strand
TTTTTTTTTTTTAAATGAATGATAAGAGTGCATGGGCATAGTATATGTGATGCCTTTTGTTCCTATAAGATGTCATTTTTGGGATTCAGTAGACAATTTGTATATTTTTACATGTTTAGTACAGTTCTAAGGGACAAATAGAACAACTTTATTTATAATAAATATTTGGCTATTTTGCAGGATTTCCAGATTTTAAAATAGAATTTGGAAAAAGGTAATTAGAAGGAAATTAGAACAAATATTATTTGACTAATATTTTCATAGACATGCTTGGGCATTTGAATTTTTCCCATTCGGCTCCACATAGTGACTTTGGTATATGTTCCAATGGGGATTGCCAATAGCCTGAGTCAGAGTAGAGGAGGGCTGACTTGGCTGAGCATCTGTAATAATGCTGCCAACAGGGCATGCTTCAGATGCAGAATTACCTCATCACTCATTTGTCATGGGATTCTCAGTTCCTTCAGAAAGTTAGCTGATTTTCCACATCTTCTGGGCAAACTTTAGTTAGCATTGATAGGTGACCTGAGCTAGGTGTGTAGATGGGGATGCCTAAGAGTGGGAGTGCTTTTTTAATATCAGGGAGTAAGAAGGTAGAATCTAGATTTGTGATTGCAGAGGGTATCTTAAACATGAATGCAGCATAAGGTAATTTAAATTAAAATCCATCCAGGAAAAGAAACTATCTTAATCCTTCTCAAGTACTAGAATTTCTTGTAGTTGTTTAGATGGAAGGAAAAGTCTACCAAGTAATCACATGGGCCCATGAGTAAAGGAAATTCTTCCTCACTGGATCAAGTACTCTCCCTTACAACATTAGAGTATGTCTTTCTCAGGCAACAGAAGCTTATCACTAAGACAGATTTTCTATTCAATAGGATAGAAAGGGATTTTTAAAAATTTGTTCCTGCCATCTAGTACACAACTGATAGAGGTTTGGAAACATTTATAACTAACATTTCATAGTTTCCCATTTTATTGATTGACTGATCAATTGACCAAGACAGAGTCTTGCTTTGTCACCCAGCCTGGAATGCAGTGGTGTCATGTCAGCTCACTGCAGCCTTCGCCTCCCACCTCCTGAGTTCAAGCGATTCTTTTCCCTCAGTCTCCCAAATAGCTTGGATTACAGGCTTGCGCCCCACCATGCCTAGCTAGTTTTTGTTTTTTTGTTTTTTAGCAGAGATGGGCTTTCACCATGTTGGCCAGGCTGGTCTCGAACTCCTGACCGCAAGTGATCCACCCGCCTCAGCCTCCCAAAGTGCTGGGATTGCAGGCATGAGCCATGGCACCAAGACATAGTTTGCCATTTTAGTTAGTGCAAATAGAAATAACATGTTATCAAATTCCCTAAATGCAGTGTTTGGTAGAAGAGTTAACAAAATGCTGTTCTGGTTGTTTAGCGTAGACTCAGACAATGCTACTTCCTTCAGGTTAGCAGGAAACCTATATAATCTCTTCTGGTTGCTGCCAAATCTATATAATCACTTTTCAACAGAAAGACTGTTCCTAAAAACCACAGAGAGAATGTCAATCTTAAGAACAGTTGTTCTTAGGAGTAGGAGTAACATATGTGTAGTCTACCTCTAATATGTTACAGTCTTGTTCTTTGAAAATTCTTTGAGTCCATATAACGAATGTGTTCCATATCAGAACTTGTGTTTTGCTTTTTATATTCAAATGACCTTAAACTGTCAAATTTTGAATAAAAATTATCTGGCAGAATTGACCCCTGATTTGAAGGGTCTATTATCTCTGCATATTGTAATACATTTTCCTACCTAAATATCAAATGTGTGGTTAGTTTGTAGCTATGCTTCTTGTTGATACTTTATTTGATACATTCTAAGTTGAATTCAGTTCCACAAATACATGTATACCCCAGGTCTTGAATGAGGATAGCATCTCCCAAAATATGCCTCAAAGAATATGGGTTCCATTTTTTTTTTAAAGGTTACGTGCCAAGAAGTTCAGGAAATTGTCTTAGTTCATGTCATGTGGCTATAACAAAATACTTGAGTCTGGGTAATTTATAAAGAACAGAAATTAATTTCCTCACAGTCCAGAGGCTAGGAAGTCCAAGATGAAGGCACCAACAGGATTGATATCTGGCAGTGGCTGCTCTCCGCTTCCAGGATGGTACTTTGTTGCCGCATCCTCCAGAGGAGACAAATGTTATATCCTAATCTGGTGGAAGGGACTGAGGTCAAGAAGGAACACCCCCTTCAACCTTGAACCTTTTAATAGGGGTGCTAATCCCATTCTTGAGGATGGAGCCCTCATTACCTAACCACCTCCCAAAGGTCATCAGTATTAAATGTTGCACTGAGGATAAAGTTTTGATATGAATTTTTGAGGGAACATTATCATTTAAAACATAGTAGATATGCTAGTTGTAATGAAATTTAATAAGTATCTTCTGGAGGACCTTTCAGAGCCTTAATTTGCCAATATGCGTTGAGTTTTTTTTAAGACGGAGATTTTATAGCATGTTTCCTAAATTTATTTAACCCTGTGGAACCTTTGAGTTGTAGAGCATTTTGTAGAGGAGTAGTGAGCCTCAGAACACACCTTCGGAAATGTGATAGGGATAAAAAGATGATTAAAAATATGAGCAACCATTTCAAAACATCATATACACTCTATTAGTACATTCTCACACTGCTATAAAGACATACCTGAGACTGGGTAATTTATAAAGAAAAGAGGTTTAATAGGCTCATGGTTCTGTGGGCTGTACAGGCTTCTGCATCTGCAGAGGCCTCAGGAAACTTACAATCATGGTAGAAGATAAAGAGGAAGCAAAGGGGGAGATGTTACATACTTTCAAACAACCAGATTTCCTGAGAACTCTGTCATAAGACTGCACTAGGAGGATGGTGCTAAACCATTAGAAACTACCCCATGATCCAATCACCTTCTGCTAGGCTCCACTTCCAGCATGAGCTTTGCATGGGCACACAGAGCCAAACCATATAATATACCATAAATATATATATATAATTTTTATCAAATAAAACATTAAATGCTACAGCGCTCCCAGAACACCTCATATTTCAATCTCTAATACAGAATAATTTTAATAAATGAACTTGAATTGCCAAGATGCTAGGCTTACTTTTATAAAAAGTAATTTTGATTGAATATAAAAAATATGTTAAAATTCAAACTTTATATGTATTTACCAGTATACCACTAAGACCACAGAGTACCAGTTTTTTTTTTTTTTGACAAGATGATGACATTATGAAAATATCTAGATTAAGGATCCATCCAGATATTGGAATGAATTTCATCTTATCAAATAAAAGCATTATAACCAGTTATGGAAATGATCTTAAAATGAAAAGCATCAGTCATGGACTATGACACATTTATAGGGCCCATTGGTGCTAGATTGTCTGTCTTTTCCTAAAGCCCCGGGATTTCATATGAATTTTAAAAATGTGTTTGACATTTTTGAGCCATGATGAATGTTTGAAAGGAGAACAAATGGAGAACATGAAGTGAATGAAGACCATTACACCTGGAGTTTCAGTTTGACTTCTGCTGTGTCACTAGTGCTGTGTGTGTGTGTGTGTGTGTGTGTGTGTGTGTGTGTGTGTGTTTTGAGGTGTGTGTGTGTGTTTTGAGGTGTGTGGGAGGTGATGCTTGTTTCTTGCCTTTTGCAGATCTAGAGTCTTCATTTACAAAATGAAGCACTGGATCAAGTGAGTCCCAGGGTCATCTCTACATCTGACCTTATTTTATTCTTTAACAAGACAAAGTACAGAAGCCAGAATTTGTGAATAATTTATTGGCAGCTTGCTTTGCAAAAAATACCCTTCACTGTAGAGAAATCACTGTGGATTCCTTTTCAAGCTGAGTTTTGTCAGTTTTTCCCTCAAATTTATTCATTTGTAACTCACATGTAACAAAGTCTTCAGAAGTATAGCAAGTGTAACTGTAACAGTTTCCAGAACTGTAACATGAGGTTCTTAGAATGTTTCTAAGAATGATACAATAGACTTTGCGGACTGGTGGCAGAGAAGGGTGGGAGAAGGGTGAGGGATAAAAGATTACAAATTGGGTTCAGTGTATAATGCTTGGGTGATGGGTGCACCAAAACTCACAAATTACCACTAAAGAACTTACTCATGTAACCAAATACCACCTGTTCCCCCAAATCCTATGGAAATAAAAAAAAAAATTAAGTCATGAAAGACTGCAAAAACCATGACCTTGCACAAAGGCGATTGCAACCTTATACAAAAAAAAACCAAAACACTTCTGTTGAGGACATCTGCCCAGCCTTGGACTGGCATCACCCTTATTATTGATCCTTGAAGCCAAGGACAATGATCTAAACACAATTATGTAATCCTTCTCATTTTTTCTTTGAAAACCTTTGTCTTCATTTACTTCCCTGAATACACACATAGTTTTCTGCAGCACACATTTTCATTGCAGTGCCCTATTCCCAAATATCATTTTCTTTTTTTTTTAAAGAATGTTTTGTGCTAAGAAGTGGTTGATATTGGTTATTGCTGTTAGTGAAGAAGTTGGTGCTTTAAAACTGAAGCACCAGAATCTACTTTTTTCACTTAAAACATGTGCTAGTTAATTTTTAAAATGTATCCTCACACCTCATGAAAATAAGATGCATTGTGTCTAAGATGTATATCTGTTTCTTTCCGATTAAAAATTTAATTGTGGTAAAATGTATATAACATGAAATTTGCCATTTTCACCATTTATAGGTGTACAATTTAGTGGCATTCATTACATTTACAATGTTGTGTAGCCATCACCATTATGTCTATACCTTTGAGCTATATTACCCTATGTAGATATTATGGGAAGAAGGAAAACCTCTTCCCATAATATCTACAATGGTATACAATTGTTAAATGATTTCTTAAGATAGTTTTATTATTTTAGATCTGGATTAAGTAACTCCTTTGGTAAATGTTATAGTTGGATCTGATTGGCCAAAATTCAACCAGTAAGTACCTTAATGAATAGCTGCTTTTGTAGGCTCAGGTATTCCACTGCCACCGGGTAATGAGTATTTCAAACAAAAGAGGGTTAGAGATATGTCTAATATTTATTGCCATACCCTCACCCTCTGGGCTTTGATCTTTCTGGTGGTCTTAAGTTACTACTATAGATTTCTCCGTTGATCATAGTATCTATTTGGCAATGGGACTGAAATCTGGTAACTTCTTTCTGGAACAAACCTTTTTCCTCTCCACTGCGGAAATGCTTATTGTCTCGTAAGTATTCTCACTCCTGCTCCAAATGGTTAATACTAAATCTTTGGGTAAATAAAGTTACTCACCTGTAACAAAAAGATTGGAGACCAGTGTAATTCCCCTATTTGAAGGAAGTCCCAAAGAGTTGGAACTAATAGTTAGTGATGCATTTATAACTAGAATACACCTGTTCCTATCTCCGGTCAGTGAAGCTGATTGTCTTATGGTAGTTGATGAAACAGAGAGGGACAGGGTCAGTAGGAAAACCTGTAATAAACCTCCAGTGCCTTATGGTTTTTTCTGAAGTCGGAACTTAGAGCTTGACAAAATGAAAATATTTATCTAGTTCTAACCCCACTCTATTAAAAATGAGGAAACTGGCACAGAGTGACTGTAACTTAAAAATATATAACCAGTCAGTTGCAAAGCTAGAACTAGACACCCATATATCTTGACTTTTGCCCTATTGCCAAATATATGAGAGTGTGACTCTGTGCCTGCCCCTAATAGTTTATTTGCCTACAAGATATTTAGTGGAATTGTCAGTGCCACATTACTATAGAATTACTTCAAAAGAAATATTTTTAACATTCTAGTTTTGTATTACCTTTTAACCAATTAATAACAAGACATTTTTTGTGCCAGTTAATAGTGCAGTCTTTCAGCAGAAAGGAATCTAAATCAATATGCGGTGTTAAATTTACTTTAATGTGAAAATTATTTTTAAAGTAAACTGATTATAAAGAGATGTTTTCTATAAATTTTGATGGGTACATATACAATATTTTTCTCATATAAGTGAATACTTACTATATACTATTTTTTTTTTTTTTTTTTTTTGAGACAGGAGTCTCGCTCTGTCGCCAGGCGCCAGGCTGGAGTGCAGTGGTATGATCTCGGCTCACTGCAACCTCCGCCTCCTGGGTTCAAGCAATTCTGCCTCAGCCTCCCGAGTAGCTGGGACTACAGGTGTGTACCGCCATGCCCAGCTAATTTTTGTATTTTTTTAGTAGAGATGGGGTTTCACCATGTTGGCCAGGATGGTCTCGATCTCTTGACCCCATGATCCACCCACCTCAGCCTCCCAAAGTGCTGGGATTATAGGCGTGAGCCACCGTGCCCGGCTATACTATTTTTTAAAAGCCTAAAGTCCAACAGAACACAAGCATATAAAGCAACTGAAATCTGTACACCTTCTCAATATATACAATAAGTAAATATTTGCTTCTCATGAAAGACAAAGATTAGATAACTTCAACTGGGGACCTTGGCATATACGTGATAATAGGTATGAGACAAGGATAGCATATTGGTTAAAAAAAGTCATGGACTTTGGAGCTGGAATTTTGGGATCTGGATTCTGACTGAACCAGTTACTTGCTCTGGGGCTATAGCCAAGTTATTTAACTTATCTGAAACTCAATTTCCTTATCTGTAAAATGTGGATAAATACACTACCTTATGAGAATTAAGTGAGTTAATACTTGTATGTCTTAGAAAAATGACTGGCATATAGTGAGTACTCAATAGCTGTAATAATAAGAATATACCAATACATATTAATATTAATAAAGTAGCTGTTACTAATATAATTATCATTGTTACTGTTGCTCTTGTTGGAAGATTATGATAAAGGTGACATGTGAATCCTTTTATGCTTCTATGATAAGTATAGGACTTTCGATCTGTGGAAGCTTTTGACTACTTGGATTTAAATACAAATATTTTAATCATAATTAAACAACTATTAATGAAATTTTTTGTTAAGAAAAGATTTCCCAGTCCAGATGGTTCCACTAAGCCAACTTAATTCCTTGTTCAATTTTCTGTCCCATGCAGTTAAACTATTTTTCCATTTTCATATTTATGTTTCTGAAGTATATTCATTGGGATTACTTCTTTTCTGTTTAAATACTAAAACCAGGCTTTTTTAAGTATCAGATTTTATTAATCATGGTTTCCACTATTGTAAGTTTTCTTTTGTACTGGTATTGAGGTACATTATTTTTTTCTTTGTCATTATACACTAACGTACTAACCAATATAGCTTTTTTTAAAGAACCATTATTACACCTCCCTGATTAGCTTCATTTAAAATGCATTTTTGTTTCTCCTACAGTCCTCTCCACCAACCTCCACCCCTGACCATCATATTGTTCTGAACATCACTTTCTTCAATAACTAGAGTGAGAGAGCATAAACAGAGTAGATTACGGATGAAAGTGAAATGGCCCCATAGTGCTATTTCTGGTGACTTGAAGAGTAGCATGGCTGAGCCTTGGAGTAAACCAAGACGTTCTGCATGAGAGGTTAAAGATGGGAAAAGGAAGAAAGTTAAAATGATTTTGTAAGTGCTCTACCGCATCTGAGTTATGAAGAGAGGCACTTCATGTTTAGTTAAGTGGTAAAGAAGACTCACTGAAACTTAAAGAAAAATCAAAGAATGTTTCCATGGTTATTTTCAAATATTTCCTCTTCCATCAATTCTACTCTAGGGAAAGATATAATGCAGAATTTCACTTTTTAAAGAATGCATTATTGAAACTATTCTGCTAAGCAGTGACTTCTTGGTTTAGGGTAGGACTCACCAAGATTTTTAAATAAAGCAATAAAAACAGATTTGCCCTAATGGCTTTAGTTTATACACTCTTATTGATAGTTTATATAATGTTTTATTAAGATTGAGAAACATTAAGCATTGTGTATTTGAATCAACCACGAATCCAAACCAGTAAGCATCTGTTACCATTTGTGATTGTCTCTGTCCTGTGAAAAGCAACATTATCGAAGAGCTAAGAGTATCTTGGGCAGTGATTGAAATAGTAGCCTTTGCTAACTAGACAGATCACTACAACTGTCTTTATTTTCTGATCATTATAATGCATTTTATCTACTACAGTTAAGGTTTTAGGTGAGTGATCACTTTCAGAAAGAATGATTAGTCTTGATCAATGGTGTATTACCTATAGATGAGACTTTTAGCATAATGTATTTTTCTTGGTGTTGAGATGCATTTTATCTGTTCAGGAAATGAAAGCAGAAGATGTATAGTACTTTGGGTTGTTTGTATTGCAGATCAGCTAAATATTTGTGGGAAATTAGAAATCTAAAAAATGCTTAAAAATCTACTCTGATATCTGGATAAAGAAAATGCAGTATATATACACCGTGGAATACTATGCAGCCATAAAAAGGAACAAGATCATGTCATTTGCAGGGGCATGGGTGGAATCCATTATCCTCAGCAAACTAATGCGGGAACAGAAGACCAAACACCACATGTTCTTTTAAGTGGGAGCTAAACAATGAGAACATATGTACATGGAGGGGAAAAACACACACTAGGGCCTGTGGTGGGGGAGGGAGAGCATTTTAAAAAACAGCTAATACATGCTGGACTTATACCTAGGTGATGTATTGAGAGCTGCGGCAAACCACCATGGCACATGTTTACCTATGTAACTAACCTGCACGTCCTGCATATGTACCCCAGAAATTAAATTTTTTTTTAAAGCTAGTCTGTTACATGAATTAACAAACTATTAGGATAGTGCAAAAGTAATTGTGGTTTTTGCCATTAAAAGTAATAACAAAAACCAGCTGGGTACGGTGGCTCATGCCTGTAATCCCAGCACTTTGGGAGGCCGAAGCAGGCAGATTGCCTGAGTTCAGGAATTCGAAACCAGCCTCTGCAACACGGTGAAACCCCATCTCTACTAAAATACAAAAAATTAGCCAGGCATGGTGGCATGCACCTGTAGACCCAGCTACTCAGGAGGCTAAGGCAGGAGAATTGCTTGAACCTGGAAAGCAGAGGTGGCAGTGAGCCAAGATCGTGCCACTGCACTCCAGCCTGGGTGACAGAGTGAGACTCCATCTTCCAAAAAAAAAAAAAAAAAAGTAATAGCAAAAACCACGATTACTTTTACACCAACCAAATACAATCTCATTAAGCACAGTAACTCTGCATTGTATATTGTGGAAGCACCAGAATTTTCTAAAAAATGGAATGATAATGGCTTTTTTGATGTGTTCCCTAGAAAGAATTGTGGTCCATCATCTTTTCAGTAGATACACTTTTTGTTATTTAGTGCTTTAGGTGTTATTTACTAATATTATTGCCAAAATAAAATAGGAATGTGCAGTAGAACTCATTTCTTCTCTGGCTCTTTGAAAGTTGTTTGAGGAAACTCTAATTGCCTACAGCCCTGCAATGAATTTGCACAACAGATGTACTGTTTTAAAGTCTTGGTTCTTGGCATGCATTTTTCACCTTTTACTTCAGTTTTAGTCTTTCGTTTGTAGCACTTAATGTTAAGCAGTATAAGTGTGTCTTTCTAGGTGACATAATTGGATTCTCTCTTTTTTTCTTTGCGGGGAAGAAAGCAAGGTCAGCATTAGTTTTGCATTTTCTTCTCAGGTTATTGCTCCTTGAATGGAGTCAGAGTTGGGTCAGGGTCAAAAATACTGACTGCTACTGCTATTTCTTCTTTAGCTAAAATATAGTAGTAGAATGACTACGTATTTTTTATAAAAAACCCCTTCTGAAATTTTGCATTTTGGGTAATATTCAAATGGCATCATATCAGTCCTTTTGTTTATTACTTCTGACAAAAACACTTTTCTGTAAGCTTTTAATTTATTTTAATCTTCAGCCATGAAGTATTTGATTATATGAGGACTCAGGAGGAAATAAGGAGTAGCCCACGGCCTCAGCTAATGTGTTAGACATCTTATACAGGATTAGTGCTAGATTAGTTCCATGAGGTGATTTGAACTGTCAAGGTCATCAAAAACAAGGTAAGTCTGAGAAACTGTCACAGCCAAGAGGAACCGAAGGAGAATGATGACTAAATGTAATGTGGTATGCTGGTTGGGATCCTGGAGCAGAAAAAGGACATTTAGGTAAAAACTAAGGAAATCCAAATAAAGAATGGACTTGAGTTAATGCTGATTTATCAATATTGGTACATTAATTAGAACAAATATACCATTCTAATGGAAGTTTTTGATAATAGGGGAGCTGGATTCAGGGTATATGGAAGTCCCTGTATTATCTTTGTAATTTTTTTTATAATCTAAAACTATTCTGAAAAATAACGTTTATTCTTTTAAAAAACCAGCATCATAAGAGGTGGTCTGATTTCTGTTTAGATGACCTCTTGGTAATGAAGGTGTAAGAGAAATGTTTAACAAAAGCACAAGGAGCATAGGTAGGTGTATGCCATGAGATCTAGACTTTGATAATCCTGATAGTGCAGCATCAGTTCTTAGACAAGTGCAATTCTAAGTCAGATTGACACACTGAATTCACTTGAAACAGAATTTAAGAGGTAGGAAACATAGTCATTTAGCGTAACCTGAAACCGTTACTCAGAGTGCGTTATGTGATTGAGATTAAAACTTGTTAGGAACATCTAAGTGAGGGGTGGACAACCTTATTTCTATAAAGTGTGAGACAGTAAATATTTTAGTCTTTGCAGGCCAGACAGTTTTTGTCACAACCACTCAACTCTGCTGTAGTGAAAAAGCAGTCATATACAATGCATAAGTGAATGAGTGTGGCTGCAATCCAATAAAACTGTATTTACAGAAACAGGCGGCAGTCTGGATTTGTCCTGTGGTCTGTAGTTTCCTGACCCCTGATCTAAGTGATCATACTGCCCAGCTCTATTAGGTGTACTATAATGTCTTCTTCAAAAATTCATAAAGGAATGCAATCTGAGCAAGACAGAATAATATTGCCTTCCCTCTGTTTTCAAGGAGAGTAGAAATGGCAGCAAAGGAGGGATAGGAGTACATGATTTACTTGTACATATGGTCATTGTATCTGGAAGCTTCAAGGTCTTGTATCTGAACTCAGAGTAATTTATTAACCACACTGTTTTTAGATTTAGTCTCATTATGGCCTTTTTATTTGTTCCTAACTAATTTTACTATGACACAGTATTCAGAATCCTTTAGGGAAACCCTATATCACTTCTCCTTCCAACCAAATTTCTAACCAGGGCTTAAAGTAATATTTTCCCAAGTAGGCGACAGGGGTATTGTGGTAGGCTGTGTTTTTAGGTGATACGTGGGAAGAATCCACTTTTTATTTTTATTTTTATTTTAATCCAATAAGTCATTAAATAAACGGTAATAAACAGAATTATCTAGTCTTCCTTCAGTCTTACTAATACATTTGAGAAAATTTAATTTGAATATAGCATAAACAACTAGCATAGCCTCTGTTTTTTGTTTTTGTTTAAGTGAAAATAGCCCTCAAATTCACAGCATTTGGAAAGGAACAATATTTTCCTGGACTTTTGTAGTGCTATTGTTTTAGTTTGTTCTATTTCTTTTTAAGGTTACCTTCTGTTTATGGCAAGTGATACTGTTTCCTCTTAATGAAACTGGTATAATTTTTTTTAAACTATCTAAGTAAAGAGAGTCTAAGTTAAAGGAGATTTCCTGAAGATAGAGATTCGAATTATGAGAAGAAATTGATATGAGAGAGGTTATCCACTGCTGACTTGAAGATGGAAGGGCTGTGTCACGAACTGAGTGGCCCCTGCCAACAAGGAAATGGACCTTCAGTCCTACAGCTGCCAACTACTTGAATGAGCTTGGAAGTGGATTCTTCCCACAGCCTCTAGATAAGAGCCCAGCCCAAGTAACACCTTGATTTCATCATTGTGAGACCCTAAGCAAAGAACCTAGCTGAGACACCTGGACTCCTGACCTCCAGAAACTGTTAGATAATAAATGTGTGTTTTGAGCTTATAAATTTGTAGTAATTTGTTGTACAACAGTCAAAAACTAATACAGCCTGTAGGCTTTGTTCTTACTGCTCTTCAGACACCATGCCCTCCTCTCCCAATACCACTACTTTCCCCCAAGACAAAGAGACTGAGGAGTTTTGGGGAAATAACAAGTGGGTTAGTAGTAGTCTAATTATAGGTCTTCAAGGGTAATCCTGGTATGGTAGCAGAGAGATCTCTTTTCTCTGGGTATAGCATGGCTAGCTTGACAGGATAAGGCATTGCATAAGAATTTCTTGGAACCAACCACCATGCCTGGAGAAGTTAGTTCAACTTCCCTGTTTCCTATACTTTAAATTTTTGTTATTTGGGGAAAATCGCCCAGCATACAATACAAGAAGCAGCTTAGAGAAAGGGAATGAGGCAGGAAAACACAATATTGCCTACAGATTAAGAAAAGTTAAGATTTCTTAGATGTACGTAGGATGATAAACTCAAAAGAAAAGAACCATTACAAACCAATGCAAGGGAAGAGAAAGATCAAAAAGGTGACAGGAGGTATAGTTGTTGAAAAGGACTGAGCAGTGCCTTTCCACTGTAGTCTGTAAACCCTGTTCTTTCTGCATTTTTTTGTAGCTTGTCCTTGATCATGAAAATCTCCTCTGTGATTCCTCAGTCAGCCAAATGCATGCTGAGTGTCTTTAATGTGTTGAACAGCATCTACTGACCATTTATGGAATCTTTAAATTTTTCTAAATTCACCTTTCCTCATTCTTGGCAACAGTGGCTGGCACAAGATACAGCATGGATAGTGGAGAGTTTGCAGACCTTATGGCCATCCTGATTTCGTGTTAAAACCCTAGCTCTGCAGTGTATTAACTATGGGATATTGTGTAAGATTTTAAAGTTAACTAAGTCTTACATTATGTTACATGAAATAAGCCAGGCACAGAAAGACAAATATTGCATGTTCTTACTCATATGTAGGAGCTAAAAATGAATTGAACTCATGGAGATAAGAGAGTAGAATATTGGGTACCAGAGGCTGGGAAGGATAGTGGGCAAGAGTAGGAGTGGGGGGTGGACTGGTGGATAAAGTGGGGATGGTTAACAGGTACAAAAAATACAGTTAGAAGGAATAAGATCTAGTATTCAGTAGCACAATAGAGTACTATAGTTAATAATTTATTATATATTTTAAAATAACTAAAAGAGTATAATTGGAATGTTCCTAATACAAAGAAGTGCTAAATGCTTGAAGTGATGAATACCCTAGTTACCCTGATTTGATCATTACACACTGTATGCCTGTATCAAAACATCACATATACCCCAGAAATATATACAACTTCATACCCACAATAATTTAAAAGTTTTTAAAATAAATGTCAACTCAATGTAAATTGTGCTTTATAAACTGATCAAGGAGGCTAGTATGCGCCATTCAAAAATAGAAAGCAACTTTATATTTGTAAAACTCCTATTTCTTCTAGATATAAATTGAGACATACTCATTTTATGTATTTTACAAAACAAAGGATACTAGAGTAAAACTAATTCATAGTTCCACCATTAAAGAATGTGATTTCAAAAAAAAATAAAGTTAACTAAGTCTTAACATCCTTGTCAGTAAAATGAGAATCATAGTGTCTTTCTTCTAGAGCTGTTGAGAAAATTGCATGAGACCTCTTGCAAAGCACTTAGTAAGAGTACTTGCCGCAAACAGTAGGCATCTAATCAGTAGTAGCACTGCTGCTATTGTCATTATCAGGGCAAGTCCAGGATGAAAGAATTTTTTTGGAAGCCCTGGAGGAAATGGAGGAGTGACAGACATGGAAAGGATATGATATATTGAAAATAATGTTCACCGCAAAGTTAGCAGCAGAGCTGTCTCTGGAGGTATGTACCTTTAGGTCAGCTATGGAGTAAAGGAATCTGTGCTCAAAGTTTACCTTCTTAATGAGGCCTCCCCTGACTACCTTATTTAATACTAAAAGCTGTCCCAAACCCACCTTAATATTTCCAATTTCTCTACAGTAGTCTACCTTTTTTCCCATAAACTTTTTTCCTTTTAATATATTTTATAATTTCTCATGTTTATTGTTTCTATATTTCCTCATGTTCCTGGCACATAATAGTAATATTTTTGAACCTAAATCTCCTATCTTATTTTGTACTTTGCTTGTCCTTCCTGTTCTGTTCAATTTTTAATTTTCTCTCCTTGTGTGATTGTTTTTATCACTCCATTTCCTCTCCCACTTAGTTTGGACACTGTGTCTTAATTCTTTTAGTGGTTACCCTTAAAATAACAACATGTATTATACACTTACCAAGTGTAATATTAGTAAGTCCCAGCCTTATCTCCGCCAATGCAAGGATCTTAGGACATTTTAACTTTATCCCTTCTTGATTTACATGTTAATGTCTATCATATATTTTAATTCTTTCTGTATTTGAAAATTCAGCAAGACATTGTTGTTATTACTTACATAGTCAGTTTATTTAGATTTGTTCACAAATTTATGTTTTATTTTGCTCTTCATTCTTTGCTGCATCTTTGACTTTCTATCTGGAGTAGTTTTCCTTCTACCTAAAGTATCCTTTAGAAATTTGTTCAGTGTGGATCTGCTATGACAAACTCTTTCAGTTTGTGTTGTCTTAAGTTTGCTTTCATCTTGGAAGATTATTTTCCCTGGTTATAAAATTATTTGGATAGCACTTTATTTTAGCTCATCATGTACATCATCATTCTATTGTCTTCTGATTTCTATTGTCGGCTGTCAAACTGTCACTTCTTTGGAGATACTCTGTCCTTTTATTACCTCTGGTTATTTTCAGGTTTTTCTTTATCTTTATTTTTCTATGATGTGTCTAGGTATAGATTTCTTTTTATTTTCCTGCCATGATTCAATGGAATCTTGAATTTATAGATAGACACATCTGATGAAAATTCTATAAAAAGATCCTATGAAAAGTTCTCAGCCGTTTCCTCATAGATTTCCTCTAACTCATTCTGTTTTTCCTTTCCTGCTGGGACTCCAGTTAATATACATTAAATCTTCTCATTATTTCATCTAAGTTTCTTACCCTAATTCTATGTTTTTCATCTTTTTGTTTTTCTCCATGGTATATTCTGGATCATTTACTTTGACCTATATTTCTCTTCACCAATTTTATTCAGCTTTCAGTTCCTCTGAAATCCATCTATTGAGTTTTAAATTTTGGCTTTTTAGCTTTTTTTTTTTTTTTTTTTTTTTTTTTTTTTTTTTTTTTTTTTTTTTTAGACAGTCTTACTTCATCACCCAGGGTGTAGTGCAGTGGCGAGATCTTGATCACTGCAACCCCCGCCTCCTGTGTTCAAGTGATTCCCATGCCTCAGCCTCCTGAGTACCTGGGATTACAGGCTCCCACCACTGCACTCAGATAATTTGTATATTTTTAGTAGAGGCGTGGTTTTACCATGTTGGTCAGGCTGGTCTTGAACTCCTGACCTCAAATGATCCACCTACCTCGCCTCCCAGAGTGCTGGGATTACAGGCGTGAGCCACTGCTCCCAGCCTGTTTTTGTTTGTTTCAATATCTCATGTCTTTTGTCTTTTAATTGATTTTTGCTCATTCTAAGATAAAGTATCTTTTCTGGAGAGTATCTGCCTACCAAGTTTAGGGGGTTGGGCAGCTCATGGCCAGGATTTGAAATTCCATGGACCACCAGATAAGAGAGAGCCAGGTTCCAAGTCCATGCAAGGCCAGGTTTGTTTTGGGTTCACCTCCACCCTAGGCCTCACCTTTGAGAAGAAACCAGAATAAGGTGGGGGTTGATTTATCAAATGGACTGTAGGTCTTCTCTTCACTCACTCATTCCTATGAGGCCCTATGAGTCTTATGAGGCAGCTGCTTCCCAGGGGTGGAGAACTGCCCTCCAGGCAAAAGTACTTTCATGTAATTGAACTCACCACCGTGGGTTCCCTTTTTCTCCTAGATCTTAAACTGGCAAAATTTAAGTCCCTTATAAGATATTTGATACTTTCAAAAAATGGTGCAGGCAGGAAGGTTTTATTTTGTTTTTCAGTAGCAGGGTTAGTCCAGGTTATCTATTTCATGATCTTTGGAAGCAAACTCTCTCTGGTTCTTCCTTGATTCTTTGTTTTGGTAGTGAAAGGGTACCCTTATAGTATGGGAGACATAATACTTTTTAGGGGAGAAGTAATGAAGAAATATTTGTACAATAGCAGATCAGCCCCAGAAGAAGTCTCCTCTTGTTTGTATGCACCAGATACAACCCTTTATGCCTTGTTATTTCCTGTACTGCTCAGAACCCTCTAAAGTAGCTATTATCTCCATTTCACAGTGTAAATAAAGTAGATCCAGAGAGTTGTATAACTGGCCTCTCATTATTATAGTTAGTAATGAGTAATGGGCACATCTAGGATTCAGCCCCAGGTCTTTTGAACTATCAAGCCCTTCGTCCGCTTATGTTGTGCTGGCTTTGATTCAAAAAGGAAAAAGTTAAAGTCTGTCAGGGGCTAAAGTGCATTCTCTCAAGGGGACTTTCCCATAATTAAGGGGTGTTTGCAGCTGAAGTGTCTATACTTCCAGGTTGCCTGGGCATGCCAAAAGGAAGTTGTAAGTTTATTCTTAAATATTAATGTGCAGGGATTCTTGATTAATAGAATAAATTTTTTTCTTTAAAAGGTTGAGTAGTCTCTCAGTGGAGCTGCCTTTAAAAATTCATGTTAAAACATCTTGTTCTTTTATATGACCTCAAGCTATCTGTTTGTATCTATGATAGGTATTCTTCATGCTTCAGTCCTTATTTTTTTTGTGTTTTTTTTGTTTTGTTTTTTTATTATACTTTAATTTCTGGGGTACATGTGCAGATGTTGCAGGATTGTTACATAGCCATGGCATGTGTATGCCTGTGTAACATTCCTTATTTTTTCCCTATTGGCTGATATAAAATAAAGGATTCCATTAAAGGACAGGGCATAGTAATTGCATATGTCTTGATTTTTAATGAATTGATAAACAGTCATTGTCAAAATGTTTCTAATTTTATGATATCATCCTGTGTCTATTTACTGGTTTAAACTTGTGCTCAAAATTATGAGTTTTCAGTCCAGCATTAATTAGGAACCATGAATTTTCTTTATCATCTGACTCTTAATTGAGTTTATATACCTCTAACTACACAGAAAAGTGATCCTATGGATAAGTAGTTTATTTCCATTTAATGATATTTTCTGTTGGTAAGCTATTATAATGATTGAGTATCATATTTTTGCCAGATCATACAAACTAAATTTTTTAGCAAACTATTAAAACATCCAAACCAACAAAAAGCTTGAATTAATTCTGAGCTGATTGTCACAGCTGATTTTGTAAACCTTTAGGTTGAAAAGCTGTCTGAATTTTAGGAGCTATGTTCAGTTCAGTTCTCTGCTATCACAAAATGCTATTTTGTAAAATGCCTCAAGTTTATAAGGCCTATTTTAATCATTAAAGTATTTAAGAACAGATGTTATTACGTGGTAAAAGTTTAAAAGTCTGCTTTTGAGTCTTAGTTATAATATCACTAGGAGGATGTTGAATTGGCAATCAACACCTCTAGTAAAATAAAATAATTTATTTTTGAAGATGTGTTTAAAAAATAGTTAATGTGTTATATGATTAAGCATTTGTTTACCTTTCAGTAATTGGCATTGACAAATTAACATTTTTTATTTGTATTAGATAAGTGAAAATCTCCCCCAAGGTATCAAAGAGCTATAACTTCAAATTAACTTAAACATAATTATGCTAATGTAAATGTCTGGAAGATGGCACCCATATTTGTGCATCCTAAAATGGATTTATCTATTTGCCGATCCAGTAGCATTTACTGGGTCTCCATTAGCACAGTGTCAGGCATAGTTCCACATGTTAGAGACACAGGATAGATAAGAGAAAATTCCTGCCTTCGAAAAACTAGTTTAGTCAACTGGTAGGTCCTTTATTAAGAGCTGACCTTCAGTTATGTGTAACTGTACATGTGTAAAATAACCCCTAACTTTCCTCACTGTTTGTGTAGTATGGAAGGCCAAGTGATGAAATTGTTATTAAAAACACCAATTCCCAAACTGTGTGCCATGACTTTAATATGCTAAATAAACTGTGGCAATGTTAGATTTCCTTTTTGACTCAGGAAGACTGTGAGGGTGAGTGAGTGAGGGTGTATATGTATATATACACATGTGTGTGCACACATGCATGAGGACACAACAGAGCAGAACTCCTAGCCTAGTATGCTTTGGCTAGTTGGTATTCATCAAACCCCAAAAGACTGAGAAACATCAGTTGTTTGAGACCCTGAAATTCTAAGGTAGAACCAGGAATCATGGAAGGTTACATTATGGACCTGATGGGTTTAATGCCTGCCATTTTTAACTGAGTATGTTGGTCATAAGAGAACTGTAGCTTGTACCCTAATTTTAAATAGAAAGGACTCCTTCTGTAATAGAGATTGTCAACAACAACAAAAAGAATGGACTCTTAATGCTAGCCAGAGTAAAATATGTTGAACATGCACAGATTTCCGTTTCCAGAACAAGAAGGCATAGACTTTTTTTTCACTGCGCCTTCCTTCCTCTATAAATATAACTAAATGTCCTGCAAATTATTCAACTGACAGCCATAAAGGGATTCTGAAAGTTGGAAAGAAAGCAGAGTACTAGGAGCCTCAGCACTAGAGGTTTGAGGACAATGAGGGCATGTTCACTGGGTTTTCTTTTAATCTCCCATTTTCTCCTAGACTGGGTATTGGAGAGACCTATAACTCAGAATCACCAGTAGGCAAAGAAAACAGAACCAAAAGCCTGCTTTCTCTGGCCAAAGAACCAGGAAGGGGAAAGCCCAACAAAGACCTAAGTGGGAGTGCTCATCCCCACTGTTTCACAGCGGGTCCCAGTGGGCACTCTGATCTTTCCCCGTTATGGCCCCAGTTGCTGCAGGAGCAGCAAAGCCCCTGGCCCTCCCAGCCCCTGCTCTACAACTGGGGCCATGACTGGTGGTTTGTTCTCCCAGCTACGGTAAAACCAGGCCATTTCAGCCCCTGCGATCTGCTCTATAGACAGCAGCAGCAACAGCAAAGCCCAGGCTATACTGCCTCTGCTCCCAACTGGCCCCAGCAGGTGATCTCTTCTGTAGGGAGCAGTAAGCAGTTGCAGCAGCAGTGAAGCCATGTATCTTCCTGCCCACCACCTCATGGCTTAAGAAGACCCAGGCCCCAATAGGTGACCTCCTCCCATTCAAGGTTTCCCAGCAATAGCAAGTGGCCTTGGGAAGTACCTTTTGGCCCTGCAGATGGCATCAGCAGGGATTGAGTGGGAGTCCCAACATCACCAGAAGAATAAAGCCCACCAAAATAGCATTGTGAGGGCTCAGAAAACTAAACTGTCATTAGAACTGAGGCCCACAGAAGTAGTCTAGAACCTACACACTAAACCTAAGCAGGGTGACTACCCAGCTAAAATAGAAGATCCTATCATCAAGTCTCCTAACAATAAGCAAAACATCCAGGATACAGTTGAAAACCACTTGTCATAGCAAGCACCACAAAATATCTAGTATACAATATGAATGAGAAAAGACATTCAACTGATGCCAATATCCAGTTGAATGAGATATGGGAATTTGATGAGGGTTTTGATTGAGCTGTCATACAATTTATCCAACAGTCAGTTGCAAATTTTCTTGAAACAAATGAAGATAGAAGATCTCAGGAAAGTGGAGCCAAGAGCATTTCCTAATGAACTGGAATGTGAGAGAAAGAAGGTGCCATAATTTTTGGCTAAGCTATTAGAAGGAAATATGGAGTTACCTTCAACTGAGATAGGGAGAGGAGAGATTAGAAAGCTCAGTTCACTCTCAGATGTTTTGGGGGATATGATTGCCCTTTCTCTTCTTGTCTTCATGCTCTCTTGTGTGCCTTATTGATTTGCAGGAGTCATTACAGAGACTGAGAGGTTGGTCCATCCATGGGAAACTGGTTAAAAGTGAGCATTACTAACTTGCATACTCACAGGCAGGGACTTTGGTTTCTTATCTAACTTGAAAAATTCCCCAAGTGTTTCAATATTTGATTTTACTATGTTGCCTAAGCAGTTACATCCACTATACTCTTATTTTCAGATTTTCTTTCCCTAAAGCAATTATTTTCCAGATCATCTACTTTATGTCTTTAGACCTAGAAACTGATTACTACAATTATGATTCAAAACCTATTTTCTGCTGCCCTGCACTGAGTTGAGTAATTGGGTGTAAATGGTTATTTCCTTTGCACGCTTTGCCTTTGTGTTAAGTGTTTTTTGGTTAAAAGACCAGAGGTTGCATTATTGCCTGCTGAGTATACTTATATTAACAATTGTAAAAAAGTAAGTGACTTTTGGGAGTATTAATGAATAGGCATTGAAATTGCATAGTTAAATCTTTTCCATCCTTTACTAAGCAAACCGATGGATTACCCCCAATAAGAATTTAATTGACTGTTTACATGCCATATTTGGGTAGAGAATATTTGTTAGAGAAAACAGTTGTTTGAAATCAGAAGGTTCTTAGCCATTTCAATTTCATAATTTACATTTGTGTTATTATAAATGTTAAAATTTAGATTATCATGTTCAAAGTCCACTCATAATAAATGCTACATGGGCAATGGGGGGTGGAGTGTTTCAGAAGAGAGAGGTTTCTTAACTACAAGACTGGACTGCTAATGTGTAATATGAGTATGGGGGCGGAAGGTGGGTATTTTATATGGTGTTTCCCAAACTTACTTGAATGAGAAACTTTCATTCTTTAAGGACTCCACAAGATGCCAGTTTGGGAAACCCTGACTTAGAGAGTTAGGTAATCACATTTTTGTTTCTGTTTTACAGTATAATTTTGTATAATCCTGATGCAACTGAAATGAATAGTAGAGAAAGGTGTATTGGTGGCCTTGAGGTATCTTTCACTAGCTTATTTAATTTAAATTAGATAATTTTATTTAATTCAAAAGTAAGTTTACTTGGTTATGGAGATCTTTAAAACATGATTTTAAATGAGAAGAGATTAGCAGTATTCCACAGAAGTATCACTGAAATAAAAATCTGTTAAGGAGGATAACAACTTCAGAGTGCAGATATTAACCTCCACCCCTTAGTTGCAGAGTTGTGATTAATGGCTTGCAATGATACTATTATGGGATAATGCAACATTTGGAAAACAACCTATGTTAGTGGCATATTAACAGAACACGCCCCTTAGAAATATGATTTACAGTGTAATTTCAGACTTCCAGACTTCCATAATTATTAGTTTCCATTTACAAAGAGTGGATTATGCACAGAGAATTTGACAATTGTGATAACGCTAGGTACTAGTTAAAAGTAATTAGGTTCATGAGCACTAGTAGAGAAGGAGGAGTGAAGAGGAGGAGAAAAAGGTCAGGAGTGAGTTTCAAAAAAGTTGTTTCTCTACTAAATATTTTCATTGGGCCAATTTCTGATATATAGGCCCACATTTAGAAAATAACAAAATATGAATGCATAGCTCTTAACATAAAAATGAAAGTTATGGTTTTCTTGCACCAGCCTTAAGATGAGTGTTCCTGTTTAGGGCAGACCCTGCTAGGCCTTCCTGTTTGTTATTTCCACAAGATACTGTGCCCTCAGAGCTTGCCTTTAGCAATTTTTCTTTTTCCTTTCTGGGCTACTTATAGTCTTTCAATGGGGAAGTTTCCAGCAATAGCTTGGGGAGGGGTTTCGGGATATATTTATGTTTTCTGGGGCTCTGTCCTCTGTATTCTTAAGTGCTGTCATTAGCAGCAATGGCTTCAGTTACCTCTCATTCACTCGTGCAACCTAGGGAGTATAGAGGTTAAGAATTTAGATTTCAAAGTTCCGTATGTTTAGGCTCCTGTCCTAGCTCCAACATCCATTAACTGTTTGACTACAGACAACCTCTTAGCCTCAGTTCCCTAATCTATAAAATGGGCTGGTATTATATTAGGTATGATGACAAATAAATTATGACAAATAATGAGAATCAATGTAAACCTCTTAGCAGCACGCTTGCAACTGACATGGTATGTTATAAACGACATTTGTTGAAGTTTTCATTATTATGATCCCTTCCTTGAACTTTATACTCCTATTTATATGCCCTCTATAAATCTCTGCCTGGATATTCCATGGAAACCAATATTTTCCAAACATAGCCATGCATTTCCTTTCTTTCTCAGCTTTCTGTTAGTTCTTTCTCTTTTAATTCCTTTCTCATTCACCCAGTAATTGTTGCCAGAAATTTGTGAGTTTTCTTACAGCTCATCCCCAACCACCCTCTAGCAAATCATTCACTGTGTTATCTTGTGAATTTATTTTCTTAAGTATCTCTCAGTTGCCTTTACTTTATCACCTCTTGCTTGAGCTAATGCAATAGCTTCCTGAGTGGCTCCCACCCACTCCCCAATGTCTCTCTCACTCTCTGTCATAGTGATCTTTGGCTCACTTTTCCTTTTCCAGCCACTTCTCACCCTCTAGTTTTTCATGCTAGCAGTACAGAATAGCTTGGAGTGCCCAGCGCATACTGTGTTTTTTTTATTTTGTATGTTTGTTTTCTTTTTTGAAACAGGGTCTCGCTCTGTTGCCCAGGCTGGGGTGTAGTGGCATGATCTCTGCTCACTACAACCTCCCCCTCCCGGATTCAAGTGATTCTCCTGCCTTAGCCTCCCAAGTAGCTGGGATTACAGGTGTGTATCACCATACCTGGCCAAATTTTGTATTTTTAGTAGACACAGGGTTTCACCATGTTGGCCAGGCTGGTCTCGAACTCCTGGCCTCAAGTGATCCGCCCACCTCAACCTCCCAAAGTGCTGGAATTACAGGCATAAGCCACTGCACCCAGCTGGACACTGTGTTTTGACTTGGCTCTAGGCCATTGCACAGGCTATTACTTATCTCTGGAATCCTCTCCTTTCCCTGCTTAGCCCAAAAAACTCCTATTCATGGTTCCAAGCCCTCCAGGATGTCCCTGTGTCATAGAGGCCTTCTCTGAGTACCATGCTATCTACAGATTTTTAAAACTCATAGTTGCCTGAGGACAAGAATTGCTTTATTAATCTTTTTTCTTGCTTATTCTTTATCTTATTTCCATTGGGGAAGTGAGATAAGTAAGATAAAATGTGCAAATGTCAATAGAATTTTTTAAATCTTACTGCTTTAATATCTATTTGTGAGTTAGCTAAGATTGCCTAAAATGTACAACGAAGTCAGAATTCTCACTTTGTAATGTGTTTATCTTCATATGTTTTCTTGCTTGTTTCTTTCCATCTGTGTCTAATCTCCTTCTTCCCATTTGTTATGTTATAAAAATCTTTTTTCTTCTCTGTTAATAGTTCTTGATATATCCTCCATCAAGTACAAGCTAAGAAAGACCTAGAATCGATGTCCCTCTACATTGGTTCTAACCCCAACCCTTCTCACACACACATGCACCAATCATATTTTCCAGAACATTTGCTTTGAGTAGAATTGCCCTATATGACCAGCAGTCCTCTCATAAAAATAGTAAATGATGAGTGTATAATATGTAGACTCAGACCAGAAGATGGTGTGCTTCATGAAATCTAAAGTGAAGTCTACTAAATTTCACTGAAGTATCAAAGTGTGACAGAGGTACTAATTATGCCAATATAAGTACTGAGTTAGTAAATGCTAGTCTTAACTCTGTGAATTGCTCAGCTTTGACAGGTGAGCTAGATTTGTTCCGTTAGCTTATTGGCGATTCATTGCTAGCTGTTTCAAATAAGCCCCCGCCTTCTATTTTCAAGGAATGATCTGAATCATACTGAGCTTAATTCCTTTGTCAGGTCTTTAATTGTTAACATTTAGGCAACAGTTTCTGAGACTTTGATTTTAATAATTGTCTACTTCATGTGTGTTTTTTGCAGTAGCAATGAGTAAGAAAACTTTTTTTCTTTGGTTTAATCACTGTACCTAAAGCAACTCAGCTTCATGAATGTATGTAAGCATGTGTGTTGGAACTGGGGATGGGTACCAGAAGTTTTAAAGAGAAAAAGTGTCAGGAAAGCATGTCTGTTCCCTTACTGCTATCACAAAGCACAGGAAGACAAGGAAAGGATTTATTGATGAAATTATATGCATAAGCTCTTCTTTAATGGCAATGACTAAATAGTGTTGAAATGAAAGGGAAAAAACCATCATTATCTTTGTTCAGTATAGTTTTTATATAAATTTATATGTCTGTGTATTTTTCAAGATTTTATTCTTACTGCTAATGTCATTTATAATTATCTTAATTTAGCTTTGTTTCCTTTTTACCTACCCACCATGTTTGTCCCTTAATTCTTAACATCAGAACTGTACAAAAAGTAGTAGGAAGATACAGATAGAAAATGGGTAGAGAAATATCTAGAAGCCCATGCTTTCTCAAAATTTTATATGCTTACATAAAATTCTATTATTTAATAAATATATCAGTGGCTTATTCATTTCTAGTTTGTCATTTTTCTTATAGCATTCACCAAATATTTTTTGAGGGCTTAATATGTATGAGGTACTCACTGAGTTTATATTTTAATATGAATACACACATAAATATAACATTTCATATTATAAATATATATGACATAAATACATGTATGTGTGGGTATATATGTGAATACACAGTTTATTCTCATTATTCATGGTAGTTGTGTTCTATAGTTACCCTGAATGCTGAATGAACCAATACTGAACCATTGTTCCTAGGCGAAATACACAGTTGGGTTCCTTCAGGCCTCTGGTTACAACATTTTCATCAGCCAATCAATACATAACTTTGTTTTATGTGTGCTTCTGTTTAAATATACTGCATTTAATGTATACTGTTGATTCATTAACATTGAACTCACAGCCAACGTTGTTATAACTCATGCCTGAAGGAAGCTTCTCTAACACACTTATTTTCCCCATAAAGCACATCACAGCCTTGTTGTGCTTAGGAACACTAGACAGTCCTTTCAGCACTATGTTTGGTGACCATCGTACAGCAAAATCACCAAGAAAAAGCACAGAATGCAAAAAAATGCTCTAAATAGACTTTGAAAAGAAAGATCAACTTGTTGATGGTATGAGAGCTGAAACAAAAAGTCAGAGCATCATCTTGTTTGCCCTCAGCTGGCATCATGCACATTGGGTGACTCAAATTTTTCACCATTACATGTGTGTCTGTAAATGACTGAAAGTGCCATGACGATTAATTTGGGGGTTATAAGTGAATTTTACCAAGCAGGTGAATTTGCAGACTTGCACTCTGCGAATGATGAGGATCAGCTGTATATCAGCTTTGTGTGTGCGTTTTGTGTATGTGTGTGTAAAACTTTGTTCTTGGCCTTCACTTTCCCCTCCTTTGCCTTTTTTTAAAATCATTCACAGTTTTCCTACATATCTTGTGGTATATTGCACAATTCATTATAAATGTAATAGGGCTTCTAGGCCTGTGATATGGACAAAAATTTCATCCAATTTATTAAAGGTTCCCTGAGATATGATGGGTTTTTGTTTATAGACCTCTCATAGGGTGAAAATTTTATATTATAGCTGTAACTCCAAAGTTTATATGCAGCAGCTCAAAGTATTATTTTAAATTTATTTCAATTAGATATAAAATTACAACTGACAATTCATATTGACTTTATTGTGTTTGAGATGCAGTGTTCCTCCAAAAGCCCCTTGTGCTCCTTCCCAATCACAACCCTCTCTCCCTCTAACCATTATCCTGCCTTTTATATTAATCTTTTTTAAAATTCTCTTTATAGCTTTACCCCCATGTTTGTGTCTCTAAGGAGTATATTGTTTAGTCTTTTAGAACTGAGTAGCAAACACAAACTTAGCTGGGTAAAGAAAGGACAATATTACCACTATTGTATGAAGACTTTAAGGAGAAGAGAAGGTGAACAAGCTCTTGTTCACAGTCTGGCTTCAGATGTTCTGAGAGTGGTTAGGAGGCCATTCTGGGAAGTCAGTTGTCAAGGTCACAGACACAAATAAATCCCAAGACAAGTGGCTCTTCACAGGCGGACATCTCCACTGTAGTGCAGGTTAGGGGGAGGTACTGAGCACCCAGCAAGAATTTGGTGGGGGGTAATGGCTGCCCTGCATTTCCTGCTCTTCAGCTCCCTGATGCCTGCCTCCAGTTCTTGGGAATAGGTCAAAGCAGGTGCTGCTGTAGGGTGAAATTAGGGTCCTCTGCTAGTCTAGGCAACAGAGAAGGGCAGAAATCTCCTTAGCCCATGGCCAGGAAAAGAAAAACAGAAGAATCTGGATCCAGCTCACCTACCCATTCTGTTTTCACTTTAAAAAGGTGGTCAGTGGCAGTGGGAAACTGATGGCTCTCAGTTTGGTTTAGTGGTCCTCTGTGCCTGAAGCACAGCTGTCACCCTGAGATTTCCCTTCCTTGCATTCCTGGGGATTCCCTTCATCTCTCTTCTGTGTTGGATCTTCTGTTTGCTGTTTCCAGGCATGCTTTTTATTGGTCTACTCTTGGTTTTGGCAAACACATCCTATAATAATTTCTTCAGAAAGTATGCATGGCAAGTAATTTATTGAGCTTTTTTGTGTCTGAAAATGTCCTTATGGTTATTGATGGGCTGGCTGGATGTTGAATTCAAGATTAGAAATCATTTTCCTTCATGATTATGATGGTGTTGCTCTATTGTCATCTGGTGTTGCTCTATTGTCATCTAGTGTTGCCATTGAGAGATCCAAAGCTATTCTGTGTGAACTGTGTCATCCTTCATCACTGCACATCTTTACCCCCACTTCTGGAAACCTGACAATCTCCTTGTCCACAGTGATTTTAAATTTCACAGTAGTATGTGTATGGACACGGGTAATTTATTTTGCTGAGTACTTAGTGGGTCCTTTTAATTTGAGCTCCTCATGATTTAAATTCTGGGAAATTTTCTTGGATTATTCCTTTAATTTTTTTCCCCTTCCATTTTCTTTTTTTTTCCCATTTATTTATTTTATTGCATTTCAGGTTTTGGGGTACATGTGAAGAACATGCAAGATTGTTGCATAGGTACACATGTGGCAGTGTGATTTGCTGCCTTCCTCCCCATCGCCTACATCTGGCATCTCTCCCCCTGCTATCTTTCCCCAGCTCCCCACCCCCCACCCTCCCTCCCCTATTTCCCCCCAACTGACACTGGGGTCAATTTTCTTTGTTATTTATGCTCTGCTTTTCCCAAATTTATCTGCCAGTGCTTGCTTCTGTTGATAAATTTTTCTGTGTGTTTTTTTAAGAGCTCTTTTTTAGTTTTCTGAAACTTCTGGTTTTTGTTTCACAATAGTGATATTTTGCTGAGGATATTAATGGTAATTTGAAGTCTTGTGTAGTGTGTTTCCTCTAAGTTGCTCTTTTTGTTTGTTTTTGGTTATATCTTCCAAATTAGAGACTCTTCAGATGTCTTAGGAACCTTGGTTGTATACTCATGATTAGGAATAGAGAAATGGTTCTCAACTGGAGATAAATTGAAACTCCCCCACCCCAGGAGGACATTTGGCAATATCTGGAGGCCTTTTTGGTTGTATGCTACTAGTATCTAGTGAGTAGAGGCTGGGGATATTGCTAAGCATCCTACAATGCATTGGACATCCTTGCGCAATAAAAAATTATCTAGCTGAAAATGTTAATAGTGCTGATACTGGAAACCCTATAATAGAGGACCTGAAAGCTGATTAAGAGAGCTTCGAAGATGCAGGTGGAACATGCTGACTTTGGGTTTCGCTGGAGGATGATCTAGTTAAGTAGTTTGGAGAACCTCTTCATTATCTTTAGGTCTTTTCTTCTGAGCTAGTCAGATATTCAATAGAAAAGTCTTTCATCTCCTGCCTTACGGATAAAGATCTGGCTTCCAATATTCCTCCTGTTAATCAAAAATGGATTGGCGCTGTCTGCGTTCAGTGTATATGTGACCACGTAATACCTTTGCTTTTCATATAATACTCACTTCCTCAACAGCCTGTGTTTCCAGTTCTGAGACCCTATGTTTTATTTACACTCTCCAGAGAATGAACCTGTTGGGATGAGGGAGCGGCAGTTATTCATGGTATGAAGTAGAGGAGACCACCTAGGGCTCTAACTGCTTCTCTAACACATTTCATTCAAACCTTGTTATTTTAACTCCACCCTCTCTTCCCTTCAAATTCCAGAGTTACCTGAAACCCTTTTGTGAGTTTCTTGAGGACTCTACTGTATAGATGGGTTTGGTTCTGAACTACCCTTATTTTCTCTTTGCAGTTCAGCTTTCCCAAGTCTGCTAAGTCCATTACCACTCTCCATCTGCTTTCTTGCCTTCCAAATTTAGTTATTACTATTATTTCCTCTCTTGTTCTTCCAATTCTTTTATAAAACCCCTTTGATATCATTTTAGTGGAGTTTGGATTGAGAAATAAATTAGATACATTGTGCTCAATCTAGCCCATGTTCCTGGAAACCAACATACTATATTCTAGCATAATTTGATTTAATTCTAGTCTTTTTTTGATATATTACCTTTGTTATCAGAATTATTTCCTAGACTTAGGCTTTATTCCCATAAATGAAAACTAGAAGATGTTATTCTGTGTCTGCATAAGGACACAGTTGTATTCTTTTCAAAACCTTAGTGAATATTATAGCAGTATTCACTTCTAACATATTCTGGTTTAATTGACCTTTTGCTTAAAAACATAGACTGCTGTTAGCAGCCATCTGCCTCAAGTAGAACCTTGTGTTACCATCCCAATCAATATTCCAAATTTGAAAAAAGTTGAATAATGAATATATATTTCAATATATTTCATTAAATCTGAAATGCCATCAATGATCTTATTCCATTTTTATTAATACTGTGGTCATAATTAGTGGAAATATGAGAAAGATAGTTGTTTATGATAATGGCTTATGACTATCTCTACCAGTATTTTCTATCACATTCAAGAATTGACTGTACCTTAGATTTAAAATTTTAAGGGTGAAATTTCAAACATCAGTAAAAGATACAAGCCAGACCGAAACCAATGCCTCCTGAATTTTTTATGTTCCCTAAACTGTCATCCAAGTATAAGTAATAAGTGTAATATAGTAGGTGTGTTATACTACTTTATCACTCCTCCCTTTTAAGATGGGAAACCAAGCTGAATTTTAAATTTTTTTCAGTTTCAGCTGAGTTTCCAGTTAATGGGTTAAATCACAAAAAACTCAAAATATATTTTGGTATCTTTTTAAGGTGTTAAATTTGGTTTACCTTTGTTAACCCCCTGGATGTCATTGATGGACAGACCTTTAAAATGCTTTACTTGTAACATGTCTTCAGGTCCTCAGTAGTTCACAGATATAATTATCTTCTTTGCCTCATATTATAAAATTAAAGAATTGGGGATTTGATTTGATTTTTATTCACAGATTTTTTTAAAGTTTATGTTTTAAATGAGAGCACATGGACACAGGGAGGGGAACATCACACACTGGGGCCTGCCAGGGGGTGGGGGGCTACTGGAGGGATAGCATTAGGAGAATTACTTAACGTAGATGACGTGTTGATGGGTGCAGCAAACCACCATGGCACGTGTATACCTATGTAACAAACCTACACATTCTGCACATGCACCCCAGAAAGTATATTAAAGTATAATTTCAAAAGGAAAAAAGTTTGTGTTGTCTTAAGTATTCTCTCTTCTCCCTACCTCTGTTAATTTTATTGTTCCTAAAAGAAAAGAAGGGAAAAGGTATGCTTTCTTCCTCACCTTTGTTCAAGCAGGAAAAAGTATTGACTCGATTGAACATGAACAATCAACCCCATGTATAAGTCTCAGGAAGTTTCCAAAAAGATATAGTGAATTGAAGTAGACTATACAAATGTACACATAAATAGAGTCCCAGGGGTTTATGTGTGGACAAAAACCAATTACATGAAGTATTTTCTGAAATTGCTTGCTATTGTCAGGATAAGTAATCATAAGTAAGACATCCAGGTTGAGAGTGAAAACGATTGTGGGAATCCTGCCTCACTTTGTAATATTGTCTTCCCACAGAGGAAAATTTTTGAACAGTTTTGAGAGACTATCGAAAGGATCCTCTTTCTATAGAGTTCTGAAAGATACATTATTACCATTTCTTTTCCTTCCAGGTTAGCTTTTTAAGGTTGCTTGAAAAGAGAGATAATGAAGCTGTGGTATAGTTGATGTCCTCATGATGGCATTCATGTCATCTTGGATAAATGTTTAAGATTAAATTTGGTAGTTCATCCTGTAATTCAAAGAAGAAAGACAAACTTTAAGGACAACAGTATCACAAGTGTAGTACTGTAAATGAAGAGCTTTTCTCTATCTGCTAATTGAGTACATGCACCTAACAGTACCTGTAAAAGCCAATGAAGGTGTTTTTTTTTGTTGTTGTTTGCCTTCTCCCCAAGAGGGAAAAAATATACATGTATACATATACACATGTATTTAGTGACTTAAACCATATTAACTTTCAGATAAACTAATCACATTGCTATTGCATTCTATATTTTATAGTCAATTCAAACACACAAATCTATCTTTGGATTATCTTCATTGAGTTCAGATATTTCTTTTATAACTGTTAATCACAAGGAACCGTGTGTGTGGGCGCATGCGTGTGTGTGTGTTCCCTGGTATTGACATCTTTAAATCATCTCAGCTGATTCAACTGGGAGGTCTGGGTAAGGAAATAGCTAGACCAGTGGCTCTGCTGGTAGAAATTACTTCCTTTCCTCTGGTAATTTCAAACAATTCTAATTTGAAGTTTGAGGAACATTAAGGATTTCTCTGTGATTTCAGGTGAAACTGGAGAGGTGGAGACTAAATCATGCAGGGCTTTCTCTTTATGAAGTGTTTGTTCAAGTCTTTTGCCCAGATTTTATTGGAGTGTTTCTTTTTTTTTTATTGTATTTAGAAGTTACTTATATATTTTGGTTCTTGACTTGGATTGTATATTGCAAATACTTTGTATTTCTCTAGGATTTTAAACAGGGATATCATATCAGATTTTCATTTTTTTAATCATTACAAGAATGATTGGGAGAAACAAGTTTTTTAGTAGTTCTAGTAGAAGATGGTGTTAGGATATGGGAAATGGAGAGAAGAGGACAGGCTCAAAAGATATTTGAGACAAACTCAGTAGGATTTGTTAGTGAAGATTAGGTAAGTGGTGGGTAAGTTGAGAGGAAAGTGTCAAGAATGGCTTCAGTTTCTGATTCAGAAGAATACCACCATTACTGTGGACTTCACTTATTTTGTTTAAGATGTTGATAATCTGTATAGACTTGTACAATCATTATTTGCCTTGTGCATAAGACTACTATTTAGAATTTTTTGAAAATTACTGCAAATTGCAAATTTGTTGGTCTATTTTTATGGTTTAGTGATGTTTTTAAATTATCACCTCTTGAATTATAGAAAAAATGTGCTAGAAATTATATTTCTTAAATTTTATTTTGAAAATTCTTCAGTCTAAAATAGAATTGCTTTGTGGGTTATGTAGTATGGCTATAGTAGGTAATGAAACAGTAAGACATTAATGGGAAACAGGAACTTAAGAAAATCAATGAATTAAAATTGACTTTTTGTTTTATAGGGGTCCCTTCAGTGTTGTACGACGATGTATCAACAGAGAAACTGGACAACAATTTGCTGTAAAAATTGTTGATGTAGCCAAGTTCACATCAAGTCCAGGGTTAAGTACAGAAGGTAAGAGATGGATTTCAAGTAAGTTATTTGATGTCTGGCTTTATTCCATCTCCAAAATCCATTTACCAACCTAACCTTCATCTGGGGGTGGGGAAGCAGAGGGTGTGATGTAGAGGGAAGTGGGTGGAGACAGTTTGAACTCCATTCTAGTTTGTCAGAATTCTAGGACATAGTATTTGAAAAACAGAGTAATTTACAGAGTTATAAAATCATCTAGGATTTCTGTGGGCCTCTGTTTTTTGACTAGAAAGAAAGCAAAATCTGGACATATATTTTTCAGGGTCTAATTTTGAATTCTATGGTGTGGATCATGGGATGGGAAAGGAGGGAGGTGATAAAAATGGCAAAGATGATAATTGCAGATTCAGAAGAAACTTAGTTACCTCGAAATGCATCATTTACTACCTTTAGGATTATGATCTAGTGGAATGAAAAGATTCATATCTCACATTTGGCTTAAGTAACAAATATTTATACAGTATGTAAACATTTTAAAGTTATTTATTTTTTTGCTTCTTAAGCCATAGTTTCATGTAACTATGGTGTACATGCCCATACTTCAAATGGCACAATTGATCATGATATTAAGTTTTCTCATTAGCCTATTACTAACTTTTTTACTTTTCCACGTTAAGTAAAAAATGAATCCTTCTTTAGTCCTTCCGTTTTTAATCCTAAGAGCAATACAGTTGATAATTTAGATTGTAAAATCTAGGGCAGTGTAGCCTATTTATATTTTATTCAGGTATTTTACTTTGGGAAGTAGAAGTCTACATATTGTGAGCTTCAAGTTAATCTGTTCCTGGAGACCTTTTTTTCTTTTAAATACTTTTGTGACCCTTTGAATTATTATTATTCATATAATAATTGTGGAAGATTCTTAGAAGTTGCTACTCACAAAGAATAACTAATTGATTTGGTTTTGGTGCTTTAATATTTAAAATATGGAAGATTTAGAGATTTTATATTTTATGGTTTTATACTCTGGAATTGGCTATTATTGCTTTTGAATGTAAATTTAAAATCAACTTTTAAGTAGGTTTTAGAACAGAATTATATTTCCTTAAACTTTTAACTGCCTTTAAGTTTAATATTCTGTATTTGATATTTCTGTACCTCTGTTGTCTGACCAAATACTGAGGTAATTTTGTATAAACCTAATTAATTACACATGTTCTGATTCTGTTTATAAACTTAGTAGGATTCCAATTTAAAATCACAAGTCTAAGTCAGTTACTCAGTTACCAATATTACATTGGAGTAATATAAGCCAAATTCTCTTAAGCATTGTTATAATTGAAATAAATATTAATAGCTTCTTTTTCAACCCCAAATTATCAATACCAGAGGTTTCACTTATCTCACTGCTGTACCAGATTCTAAATCTCTCCAGGCTGAAGACATTTTTTCAGGAAATAATTACTTATCTTCTCATTGGCACAGCTTGTTTCTTGATTTCTTCATCCAGCTCTCTTGAGCTACAGACCCAGAATGCCAAGCTGAATCTCTGTCAGTTGTCACCTGGATCAGGGAGTCAAACTCCAAATTTACAAAAGAGGAGAGGACTTAGTATATAGTTCATATACTACCTGGGATTAAGTCCTGTCTTCATTTAATATAATATACGAGAGCCTATCACTGAAGTTGTAGCTCATTCCTTCATTGCTTTACCATTGCTTTGGCTATATAAATGTCTTCAAGCCCTATTCTGAAGACAAAGCCAGCCATTCTATTGATCCCTCATACTCTTAAGCCTCCTTGAACTTAACAGAATCCTGTACTCTTTTCATATCCATCCTATATGGTAGGACCACAATGTATAGATATTAAATGACATCCAGTTGGATTCTGGATATTACTCATGACTTTATCTGATTTTGGTCAGAGCTTAATTGTATTCAAGTGAAAATATGCAATTGGCCCTTTATATTTATGCCACCAGAATTAAGTTTTTACATCTGCTTTAGCACAACAACTCAGTATAAAGTTAGGAAACAGAATCAAAATTCCATCTCCACCACCTCTACCTTTTTTGCAATGGGATTTCCCTACCCTCTGTTGCTCATTTTCACACTAGCTTTCTTGATTCTAACTTGGACACATTTTATTATAAGATATATAATATATTTCATAAAGAGTAAAATTTTTTTTATATAAAGTCTCTATGAACAGTGCTTCCCCTCCCTCAACTTCTTTCTACCCTTTTCCAATCACTATAGGTAACACATCTTAACTCCTCTGCTCTTCTGGTCCATTTACAAATTGTTAGGGTCCAAAAATGACCTCATTCATGGCTTTGCATAGAAGGAGATGCTATATAAGAAGACACATATTTTCAGGTAAAATTTAACACAGTAAAAAGAATCTATAACTTCAAATAATATCTAGAAATAGCTATATTTACTATTACATTCTTTCCCAAATAAACTTACGTCTTAAACAACAATTAATTTAAAATCTATTTTATTCTTTATTCTTTCCCTTTTTTCATTTTATTATTTTATTTTTGGCTTAGTGGCTTGTTTGCTCTTTGTTATTACCTCAATTTATTTTTCTTGTTTTTCTAACTCACTTGTATTCAAATACATTATTGAGTGAAATAGGTCTTTAAAGGGTTACCTAAGAACCTACCATATGCTATTTATATGGATAGGTCATTATAATGCAAACAATAAATAAAAAGAGCCCCTACCCTTAAGGGACCTACATTTTAATTGTCTCCAACCAGGCCGGGCGCGGTGGCTTACGCCTGTAATCCCAGCACTTTGGGAGGCCGAGGCGGGTGGATCACGAGGTCAAGAGCTCGAGACCATCTTGGTCAACATGGTGAAACCCCGTCTCTACTAAAAATACAAAAAATCAGCTGGGCATGGTGGCGCGTGCCCGTAATCCCAGCTACTCAGGAGGCTGAGGCAGGAGAATTGCCTGAACCCAGGAAGCAGAGGTTGCGGTGAGCCGAGATCGCACCATTGCACTCCAGCCTGGGTAACAAGAGCGAAACTCCGTCTCAAAAAAAAAAAATTGTCTCCAACCATTGTTTATAACATGGTTTTTCTTAGGAAAACAATGTGTAATAAATTCTAAGTAAATAATTTACAAATAATTCTTTTGAGATGGGTCTCTCTCTGTTACCCAGGCCAGAGTGCAGTGGTGCAATCATGGCTCATTGCAGCCTTGACCTCCCTGGGCTCAGGTTATCCTCCCACCTCAGCCTCCTGAGTAGCTGGGACTACAGGCATGTGCCACCACACACAGCTAATTTTTTGTATTTTTTGTAGAGATGAGGTTTTGCCATGTTGTTCAGGCTTATCTCAAACTCCTGAGCTCAAGTGATCTGCCCACCTTGGCATCCCAAAGTGTGGGGATTACAGGCCTGAGCCTCCGCTCTCAGCCCACCAATTTACTTTTGAAATGAAATGTGTTGATTTGTTGGAGGCCACCTGTAAATGCTTTAATATTTTAAATTCTCATTGTGCTAATGAAGATGAGATATTATAATTGGTGAAGCTAAAGATGAGATATTTCATAAAAGATAAGATGTTTTTGAATATCTGTTCTCTATTTTTGCCATCAAAATCATAATTTTTATTTTATGGGGCTTCTTAACTTGCAGGTTGCCGGATATTCAATAATCCCTTGAAATTGTAAGCAGAATTATGTTTATTTTTTTTAGAGAGTTGATAGCTCTTACTAGATTCCTAAAACAGCATATTATTCATAAATGGTTTAGAATTTCTCCTTTCACATGTATAAAAAAATGAAATTAATGCTTATGAACTTCAGAGGAATAAGAAATTTCTATTAAATAAAAGCTGGATGAATTTATATTAGGATATGACTTCTGATTGGGGAATATTTTTATACTTACGTATACAGCTTCCATTAATGAGTTTCCTAGATTATTATCTTGAATTTTTAATTAATATACTTTTTGTCTCTTACTTTGCTGAGCCACTAATTAAATTAGACTTTTTGTTTTAAAAGTAGGTATCAAAATTATTCAGACAAATAATAATAAGAAAACTAAAGGAAAGTAAGATATATAGAATTGGAAACCAAATTATCAAAGTTCTGGGTTCTTGATAGGACTCAATTTTTTATTGTTTATTGTAAAAGTCCAAAATTAGCAGTTTTTATGTGGGAGTGTTATAAGTTGTATTCTAGAAAGATTATATTTTGGGTTCTAGTTTGCTTAGTTTTCAAGAATATGTCATTCTAAAGTCCCAGATAGTAGGTGATATCAGTGAAACTGAAGAAGTAAGGACTGTTGACAATTCTCACCTTCATTTTTAAAAAAATGAGAAAACTGACAAATGTCAGAATCAACTTTTTCAGGGCTCTGGAAATTGATCAAAGGCCTACAGCTATCCAGGAATAATTTATTCAAGAAAACTGACTGATTCTTGGTAAGAACAGTGAATTTCATAGCATTATATAATAATTTTTCCCATTTGCATCCCCTTCTCTTCCAGTTCTGTAGTAACCTTGAAAACAAACAGTTCACATTCATGAAAATCAGCAACTTGACAGCCATCAAAGGAGGCTGAATGGGAATGGAGCTCCTCCAAGGCCTCATTCCCAGAATATTGTCATTTTTTTACTTGTCTGGTAGTTCCTGGAAGACTTGTCTTAGTACATTTGTGTTTCTATATAGGAATACCTGAGAGTGGGTAATTTATAAAGAAAAGAGGTTTATTTGGCTCATGGTTCTGCAGGCTATACAAGAAGCAGGACACTAGCATCTGCTTCTGGTGAGGGCTTTAGGACACTTACAATCCTGGTGGAAGGGGAAGGGGAGCCAGTGTGTGTAGAGATCACCTGGCAAGAGAGGAAGCAGGAGAGAAATGGGAGGTAGTAGGTTGTTTTTAACAACCAGCTCTCATGGTAACTAACAGAGTGAGAACTCACTCGTTACTGCCAGGATGGCACCAAGGCATTCATGAGGGATCCACCCATGACCCAGACAGTTCCATTGGGCCCCCACCTCCAACACTGGGGATCAGACTTCAACATGAGGTTTCAGGGGACAAACATCCCAACTATAGCAACCCCTCTTGCAAGACTATCTTTAATTGGCCTGACTCAGAAATCACCCAGTGCAAAAAACATTTCCTCTGGGGGCATTTGCCAAAAGCTTTTAGAGGTAGTTGTTTAATTTCATTACTGCCTGAGGCATAGATAACAACAGCTGGGGCAAACAAAAAACTAACTTAAAAGCTTAAAACAAAAAGCTGGGGGCATCACATGCCTATAGAGGCTTTGAAAAAGCTACAACATATTCTTTAGAAAATAATATGTTAAGAAAGCCATACTCATATATAGGCCTATGAACACGCTCAGAAAAAATCTAAGAAGGCCTTAATTTCTCATCTCTAACTGAGTTTCAGGCTGTGCAAACAGGAATTGAATGGTAAGGTAGACATGTGAACTCCCTGACTGAGTGTTAAAGGAATGCCCTACACGTCCACAAAACACTTGAACAAAGACTAAGCTAAGCAAGCAGAGACTTCAGTGACCACACATTAAAAAAGAATACAGGCTACAGAATTTCCCCCAAAAAATCGCTAAGCAAAGAACAGGAGCAACAATAAACAGCAACAATAAATCCTGAATAAGAGGAGATTCTGATTTTTAGAGTTGACACATAATATTATTGAACAAACCCATTTTTCAAAAAATTATGTGGCTTGCAAAGAAATAAAATATAGCTCATCCTCTTGGGGGGAACGACAATCCATACAAACTGTTCCTGAGCAAACCTAGATGTTGGACTTCCAATTAAAATGTTACCATATAGAAAGTATCAATAATGAGATAGAAACTATAAAAATAGACAACAGATGCTGGAGAGGATGTGGAGAAATAGGAACAGTCTTACACTGTTTGTGGGAGTGTAAATTAGTTCAACCATTGTGGAAGACGTGGAGATTCCTCAAGGATCTAGAAATAGAAATTCCACTTGACCCAGCAATCCCATTACTGGGTATATACCCAAAGGATTATAAATCATCCTGTTATAAAGACACATGTACACGTATGTTCATTGAAGCACTGTGTACAATAGCAAAGACCTGGAACCAACCCAAATGCCCATCAGTGATAGACTGAACAAAGAAAATGTGGCACGTATATACCTCGGAATACTACACAACCAAAAAAGTAATGAGTTCATGTCCTTTGTAGGGACTTGGATGAATCTGGAAGCCATCATTCTCAGCAAACTAACACAAGAACAGAAAACCAAATACTGCATGTTCTCATTCATAGGTAGGTATTGAACAGTGAGAACACGTGGACTCAGGGAGAGGAGCATCACACACTGGGGTCAGTTGGAGGGGACTAGGGAAGGGACAGCAGAGGTGGGGAGGGTGGGGAGGGATAACGTGGAAAGAAATGCTGGATATAGATGAAGGGGGAATGGATGCAGGAAACCACCTGGTTATGTTTGCACCTATGCAACAACCCTGCATGATCTACACATGTACCCTGGAACCCAAAGTACAATTAAATAAAAAAAAAAAAAAGAAGCTATAAAAAACTAAAAGGGAAAATCAAATCAAAATTCTGGAATTGAAAAATACAATAACCAAAGAGGCTCAGCAGCATATATGAGCAGGCAGAATAAAGAATCAGACCCAGAAGATGCGAAGATAGGTTCATTGAGATTATCTAGTCTCCAGTACAGAAAGATAAAAGAACGAGCAAAATGAGCAGAGCCTCAGAGACCTCTGGGGTTACCATCAAGTGTACCAACATATGCATAATGAGAACTTCAAAAGGAAAGGAGAGAAAGGAGTAGAAAGACTATTTGAAGAAATAATGGCTCCAAATTTCTTAAATTTGATGAAAAACATAAATCTACAGAACCTATAAGTTCAGCAAACTCCAAGTAGTATAAATGCAAAAACACACCGTAATCAAGTTGTCAAAAGCTACAGGCAAGGGGAGTATCTTGAAAATAACAAGGGAAAACTGAATGAGGAGATTTCTCTCAAAAACCAAGGATACTGAAAGGCAACAGGATAACATTCAAAGTGCTGAAAGAAAAATAATATCTATCAAGAATTCTTTATCCGGCAAAACCATATTTCAAACATGTAGGATAAATGAAGGTATTTTCAGATAAACAAAAACTGATAGAATTTGTCACTAGCTTCCTTGCCCTACAAGGAATACTAAAAGTAGTCATTTATGCTAAAAAGAAAAAAAATCTTTTTTAAAAATTTTTAATTTTTTAAATTGCATTTTAGGTTTTGGGGTACATGTGAAGAACATGCAAGATTGTTGCATTGGTATACACGTGGCAGTGTGATTTGCTGCCTTCCTCCCCCTCACCTATATCTGGCATTTCTGCCCATGCCATCCCCCCCCAGCTCCCCACCCCCGCTGTCCCTCCCCTATTTCCCTCCAACAGACCCCAGTGTGTAGTGCTCCCCTCCCTGTGTCCATGTGTTCTCATTGTTCAACACCCACCTATGAGTGAGAATATGCGGTGTTTGATTTTCTGCTCCTGTGTCAGTTTGCTGAGAATGATGGCTTCCAGGTTCATCCATGTCCCTACAAAGGACACGAACTCATCGTTTTTGATGGCAGCATAATATTCCATGGTGTATATGTGCCACATTTTCCCTGTCCGGTCTATCATTGATGGGCAAAGACCTGGAACCAACTAAAATTTTTAATTTTTATGGGTACATAGTAGGTGTATATATTTATAGGATACATGAGATATTTTGGTACAGCATCCAATGTGTAATAATCACATCAGGATAAAGGGGGTGTTCATCACTTCAAACATTTAACCTTTGTGCTACAAACAATCCAATATACTCTTTCAGTTATTTTTAAATGTACAATTAAATTATTAAATTATTTTTTACTATAGTCACCCTGTTCTGCTAGCAAATACTAGGTGTTATTCATTCTTTCTATTTTTTGTACCTATTTTTTGTAACTATCCCTATGTTCCCCATCCCTCACCAGCACCACCACTCCCCACTACCTTTCCAGCCTCTGGTAACCATTCTTCTACTCTCTGTCTTCCTGACTTCAATTATTTTAATATTTACCTCCCACAAATAAGTGAAAACATGCAATGTTTGTCTTTCTTTGCCTGGCTTATTTCATTTAACATAATGACCTCCAGTCCCATCCATGTTGTTGCAAATGACAGAATCTCATTCTTCTTTATGGGTGAATAGTGCCCCATTGTGTATATGTACCACATTTTCTTTATCCAGTCATCTGTTGACGGATACTTAGGTTGCTTTCAAGTCTTGGCTATTGTGAATGGTGCTTCAGTAAACATGGGAGTGCAGGTATCTCTTCAATATACTGATTTCCTTTCTTTTGGTTATATACCTAGGAGTGAGATTGCTGGGTTGTTTGATGGCTCTATTTTTAGTTTTTTGAGGAACCTCCAAACTGTTCTCCATAGTAGTTGTACTAATTTACATTCTGACCAACAGTGTATGAGATTTACCTTTTCTCTACATCCTTGCCAGCATTTGTTACTGCCTAACTTTTAGATAAAAGCCATTTTAAGTGTAGTAAAAGGAAGTATAATAAAAGGATGTCAAGAAATCAAAATAGAACACTATAAAATATCTACTTAACACAAAAGGAGGCAGTATTGGAGGAATACAGGAACAAAAAAGACACATAGAAAACCAGTGGTAAAATTACAAACATAAGTTGTAGCTTATCAGTAATATTATTAAATATAAATGAATTAAACACTCCAATTACAAGGCAGAGATTGGCAACATGGATGAAAAACAGGTGAGATGGTATCTTACTGTAGTTTTTTGCTGTCTACAAGAGACATACTTTAGATTTTAAAAATACATATAAGTTGAAGTGAGTAGAAAAAGATATACTATGCAAACAGTAACCAAAAGAGCTCTGAAGTGGGTATTACTAATATCAGATAAAATAGACTTTAATAATTACATCAGAAATTTAATAATCAAACAGAAATTGTTATTAGAGATAATGAAGGGCATTTTATAACAATAGCGGCATTAATCCATTGGGAAGATTTAGCAATTATAAACATATGTGCACCTAAGAACAAAGCTCCAAAATACATGAAACAGAAAAAAGGAGAATTGAAGGGAGAAATAGAGAATTCAGCAATAATAGTTGGAGACTTCAAAACCTGACATAATAATGGATTCATCTACTAAACGGAAGATCATTAAAGAAGGGAAAGGTAGATTCAGGAAACACTAGAAACCAACTAGACCTAACAGACATCTGTAGAAGACTCCACTCAACAACAGAAGATATTATCTAGGATAGACTGTGCATTAGCCCATCAAATATGTCTCAGTCAATTCTAAAATATTTGAAATCATACAAAATATCTTCTCTGGCTACAATGGAATGAAATTAGAAATCAATAACAGAAGCAAATTTGGGAAATTCACAAAGATGTGGAAATTAATGTAATAGCCAGTGGGTCAAAGCAGAAATTACAAGAATACTTAAAAAATACTCTGAGATGAATGAAAACAAAAATGTAACATACCAGTATTTATGAGATACAGCAAAAGCAGTGATTAGAGGGAAATTTATTACGGCTAGTGCTCAACTTATGACCACGATTGGTTCTGACAGACCGATCGTAACACGATTTGGTCGTAAGTTGAGTAGGCTATATGTACAGTACTGTGAAATGATGTTATAAAAATCTTTTAAGTCATATTTTATCATAATTTTCTTTCATTATTGTTATATATCATAATTTTCTTTGTTCATTTTATGCCATTTGTATCATCTCTACACCATTTTGTTTCTTATTTTTACATTCTTCAGGTTTAAGTAAAACACTGCATTACCAGTACAACTGGCTTAATATTTGCAAAACATACAAAATTACAAAATACAGGTGCATACAAAAATACAAAATACAGGTGTAAAAAATACCATTGGAAACATTTTCCCAATTGCAAAACATATCAAAATATATAAACGTACGAAACATTTTATTGGCCACTGGTGCTTGGCTGCGGATCGTTGATGTCGTCATCTGAGGCAGGTGTTGGGGTTATTGGAGTTGGTTTTTTCATAAACATGGTGAGCTTTGTCTGAATTGTATGTTTCTTTTTTTCTTCATAAATTTCACGATACAGACAAAGCACATCTTGCGCCATCCATTCAATCCTTGCAAAACATTCAATGTTTGGGTCCATTGCTTCGAAATGTACAAGAAGTTTATTGGGAGGGGTTTGATGAAAAATATCCAAGACACAAAACACAAATTGCTGTACCGAGTCTGGGATAACAGTTGAAATGGTGCACGCAGAGATGGTAGTGCTGCTGGAAGCTGGTCCGCACTGTCGTACACCCAGCTGGGCAACGTTTGCGCTGACAGACGCAGAGCAGTCGTGGCTAGCGATTGTGGTCGTAAAGTCGAATGGTTGTAAGTTGCATAGGTCGTAAGTCAATCAATACCTGTATTGTAAATGCTTATCTTGAAAAGTAAGATAGAACTCAAATCAATAATTTAACCTTCCACTTTAAGAAACTGGAAAACAAAACTGAACTTGACAGGCAGAAAGAAGGAAGTAATAAAGATTATAGGAGACATAGAAAGTAGAAAATGGAAGAAGTCAATAAAACCAAAAGTTGTTTCTTTGAAAAGGTAAAAATAAAATTGAGTAGACTTTAAACTGACCAATAAAAAAGAAACAACTCATAGTAATACAATCCATAATAAAGGAAGGGACATTACTACTGCCATTACAAAAATGAAAATGATTATAAGACAATATGCTGAAAAATTGTATGCCACTTAATTAAATAACCTATATGAAATGAACTAATTCCTAGAAAGAGGCAGACTACCAAAACTGACTCAAGAAGAACTAGAAGACCTGAATAAACCTATAATAAGAAATAGACTGATATGTCTATTTCTTATTTTCCCATAAAGAAAAGCCCAGGTTCAGATGGCTTAATGGTGAATTCTATATGTTTATAGAATTCATATAATTTCTTAACACATATTTCTGAAAAATAAGAGAGGGAACACTAATCAAATTTTTCTATAAGGCCTGCAATACCCTGATACCAAAACCAGACAAAGACACTGCAAGAAAGGACCGATATCCCTTATGAGTATAAACACATACATTCTCAAGAAAATACTATCAAACTGAATTTAGCAATTTAAAAAAATGTTTTATAGTTCTTCAGAAAGTTAAATCCAAGATTATATGATCCAGGCATTTCACTCCTTGGTATATGCCTAAGAGAAATAAAACATATATCCAGATAAAACCTTGTATATGAATGTTCATAGTAGCATTATTCATAATAGCTGAAAGGTAGAACCCAAATGTTTACCAACTAATTAATGTATAAACAAAATATGGCATAGCCATACAATGGATTTTTTTCCAACCATAAAAAGGAATGACATACTGATATAAGATGCAACATGAAGGAACCTTGAATACGTTGTGTTAAGTGAAAGAAGCAAATCACAAGAAATTACATACATCCTATTCATGTGAAATGTCCAGAATACGCAAATCTATCGGAACAGAAGAAAGTTAATTAATGGTTGCCTAAGATATGGAGAAAGATGAGATGGGAAGTATCTCGTAATGGGTATGAGATTTCTTTTTGAAGTGATTAAATGTTCAAAATTTGTGACAGTAATGGTTGCATGACTGTGAATATACTAAAATCCATTAAATTGTAAACTTTGTGGGCAAATTGTGTGATAAGTTAATTATACCTCAATAAGGATTTTTTAAGTACCACCAGTAAGTAGAATTATAACAGATACTCAAGCTCGTTTAAACATTTAAAAATCAATGTAATACACCTTATTAATAGAAAAATGAACAATAGTCACATGGTCATCTCAGCAGGCAAAAAGCATTTAACAGAATTCACCCCCCTTTCGTGATAAAAACACTCAACAAACTACAAATAGAAGGGAACTAATCTTTTAAAAGGCATCTAAGAAATACCGAAGTCTAACTTTATATTTAATGTTTTAAGATAATGCTTTCCTCCTAAGATCAGGAATAAGATAAGAATATCTGTTCTCAACATGTTTATTCAACATTGTGCTAAAAATTTGAGCCAGGGCAATTATGCAAGAAATAGAAATAAAAAGCATCCAGTTTGAAAAGGAAGACTTATAGTGTCCTCTATTTGAATATAACATTATCATGTATATATGAAAATCCGAAGAAATTCACAAAAATACTTGGATGTAATAAGTGAGCTTAGCAAGGTTGCAGGATACAAGATCAATATACAAAAAGCAATTGTATTTCTATACACAAGCAGTGAAAAATCTAAAAATGAAGTTAAGAAAGCAGTTCCATTTACCATAGCATCAAAGAGAATAAAATACTTAGCAAGATATTTAACCAAGCAAGTGTAAGGCTTATAAATGGAAAACTATAAATATTGTTGAGAAAAACTTAAGAAGTCCTAAGTAAATGGTCAGGTCTCTCATGTTTGTCCATTAGAAGACTTAACATTAAAGTGGCAATTTTTCCCAAATTGATCTGTAGATTCAGTGCTATCTCTATCAAATTTCTGTTGGCACTTTTTGTAAAAATGGACAAACTGATCTAAAAATTTACATGGAAAAGCAAGGTACCCTGCATAGCCTTAACAATCCTGAAAAACAAATGACAAAGTTGGAGTACTCACATTTTTCAATTTCAGAATTTTTTTGGGGGGGGTGGGGGGAGATGGAGTTTCGCTCATCCCCCAGGCTGGAGTGCAATGGCACCATCTCAGCTCACTGCAATCTCCACCTCCCAGGTTCGGGCAATTCTCATGCCTCAGCCTCCCGAGTAGCTGGTATTACAGGCATGTGCTACCACACCTGGCTAATTTTTTTGTATTATTAGTAGAGATGGAGTTTCACCATGTTGGCCAGGCTGGTCTTATACTCCTGATCTCAGATGATCCACCCACCTCGGCCTCCCAAAGTGCTGCAATTACAGACCTGAGCCACTGTGCCCAGCCAGAATTTTCTTTAAAGCTACATTAATACACATAGTATAATCTTGGCATAAGGATAGACATGTAGATTAATGAAATTAAATTAACAGTCCAGTAGTACATCCATATATTCACAATCAAATAATTTTCAACAGTGGTGCCAGTACAATTCAATGGAGAAAGAATAGTTCCTTCAAAACAGTGGTATCAGAACAACTAGATGCTGATGTGCAAAAGCATGAAGGTGGACCTCTACCCCACACCATATACAAAAATTAACTCAAAGTAGATCAAAGATTCAAATGTATGAATTAACACCATGAAGTTTTAAAAGAAAACTTAAGCATAAATCTTTATGACCTTGGATTAAGTAATGGATTCTTTGTTGTTACACCTAAAGCACAAGCAACCAAAGAAAAAAGATAGATAATGGGATTCATTGTAATTTAAAATTTTTGTGCTTCAATAGACACTATCAAGAAAGTAAAAAGAGGCTGGACGTGGTGGCTCATGCCCATAATCTCAGCACTTTGGGAGGCCAAGGCATGTAGATCTCTTGTGGTTAAGAGTTTGAGACCAGCCTGGCCAACATGGCAAAATCCTGTCTCTAGTAAAAATACAAAAATTAGCCGGGGATGGTGGTGCATGCCTGTAATCCCAGATTCCCAGCTACTCAGGAGGCTGAGGCATGAGAATTGCTTGAACCCGAGAGGCAGAGGTTGCACTGAGCCAAGATCATGCCACCGCAGTCCAGCCTGGGTGACAGAGCGAGATTGTCCCTCACCCCCTCCCCCAAAAAAAGAAAGAAAAAGATAATACATAGCATTGGGGGAACTATTTACAAATCATATATTTGATAATCTAGTATCTCAGATATACAAAGAACTCTTAATAATAAACAGATAACCTGATTAAAATGATAATGCATTTGAATAGACGTTTCTTCAAATCATATTTAGAAATGGCCAATAAACACATGAAAGGATGCTCAGTGCCATTGGCTTTTAGGAAAATGGAAATCCAAATCATGATTAGATACCATTTCACACCCACTAAAATGACTGTACTAAAACAGTAACGTGTTAGCAAGGATTTGGAGAATTTGGAACCCTCATACATTTCTATTGGGAATGTAAAATGATATAGCCACTGTTGAAAAGTTTGACAGTTCCTCAAAAGTTGAACTTAGAGTGACCTATAGCAATTCTTCTCCTAGGTACATACCCAAAAGTATTGAAAACATATCTACACACAAAAACTGGTGCGTGAATAGTCATTGCAACATTAATTGTAGCAGGCAAATGTGGAAACAAACCAAATGTTCATCAACTGATGATTGGGTAAACAAAATGAATATTATGTACAATAGAATATTTATTGTTCAGCCTTAAAAAGGAATGAAAGGTATGCAAAACTGTTTCAACATTTGAAAATCAATTAATGTAATCCATCACATCAACAAGCTGAAGAAGCTTGATCATATTAGTAGATGGAGAAAAGGCAGTTGACAAAATCCAACACGCTCAAATTGATAAAGAACATCTACCAAAAAAAAAAAAAAAAAAACCCTACAGCTAGCATCTTACTTAATGGTGAGAAACTAGATGTTTTTCCCCTAAATTTGGGAACAAAGCCAGGATGTTCCTGTTCACTACTCCTATTGAACATCTTACCAGAAGTCCTTACTAATGCAATAAGAGATTGGGAGAAAAGAAATAAAACTGTCTTTGTTCAGAGATGACATGATTGTCTATGTAGAAAGCCCCAAAGAATCAACAACAGCTGCAAACTCCTGGAACAAATAGCAGGTTGCAGGTTCCAAGGTTAATATATAAAAGTCTGTTGCTTTCTTACATGCCAGCAATGTGCAACTGGAATTTGTAATTTAAAATAAAACACATTATATTTTTAAAAATTGAAATGCTTACGTATAAGCATAACAAAATATATACAAGATATATACAAATAAAATTTTTAAACTTTAATGAAAGAAGTCAAAAAAGATCTAAATACAGCTAGTGCTAGACTTACGACCACGATTGGGACCAGCAAACCGGTCGTAACACGATTTGGTCATAAGTTGAGTAGGCTATATGTACAGTTGAAATGGTGCATGCGGAGATGGTAGTGCTGCCAGAAGCTGGTCCGCACTGTCGTACGCCCAGCTGGGCAACGTTTGCGCTGCCAGACGCGGAGCAGTCGTGGCTAGCGATTGTGGTTGTAAAGTTGAATGGTCGTAAGTTGCATAGGTTGTAAGTCGATCAATACCTGTAAATAGATATTCCATGTTCATGGATAAGTAGACTCAATGTTGTTAAGAATTAGTTCTTACCAACTTGATCTGTAGATTCAGTGCAATCCCAAGCATAATCTCAGCAAGTTACTTTGTGGATATTGATAATCTGATCTGAAGTTTATGTGGAAAAGCAAAAGATTCAGAATAGCTGCCACATTATTGAAAAATAAGAACAAAGTTAGAGAACTGACATTACCTACTTCAATACTTTAAGTAATCATGATGGTATGCTATTGGTGAAAGAAAAAGCAAATCGATCCATAGAATAAAATAGAGACCCTAGAAATAGATCCACACAAATATTGTCAATAGATCTTTGACAAAGTAGCAAAGGCAAACAAATGGAAAAAAGATAGTCTTCTCAGCAAGTGGTGCTGGAACTTCAACTGAACATCCACATGAATAAAACTGAATCTAGACATAGATCTTACATTTTTTCCAATAAGTTTTTTTTCATAATACTTTTCCCCGAAGACCAGAAATAAGGCAAAGTTGACCACTTTCACCATTCTTCAACATATTGCTGGAAGCCACCACAGGAAGGGAAGAAAGGTAAATATAAGCATATAGATTGGAAAGGTCTAAATAAAATTGTCCCTATTTGCTGATGACATGACACTCTACATAGAAAAATTAAAAGGAATCTACAAAAAAAAGAAAAAAACTCCTAGAACTAATGAGGAAGTTTGTGAAGGATATGAGATAAACATACCAAAAATCAGTTTTTCCTCTATACTAGCAAAGAACACCTGGAAACCACAGGTAAAAACATAGTACCATTTGCAGTTGCTTGAAATAAAATGAAACGCTTAGGTATAAATCCCACAAAAAAATATACAAACCTTGTATGGTGAAAACTACAAAACTCTGATGAAAGAAATTAAAGACCTAAATAAATGAAGAGATGTACTCTGTTCATAGATTGGAAGACTCAACATAGTAAATATATCATTTCTCCCCATGTTTATCTCTAGATTTGACCCAGTTTCAATTAAAATCCTCGGAAGATTTTTTATGAGTATAGAAGGCTTATCCTAAAATATTTCTGGAAAGGAAAAAGAATAAGAATAGCTAAAACAATTTTGCAAAACTGTAATAAAGTGGGAGGAATCATTATACTCCCATTTTAATATTTATATAGCTATAGGAATTAATACAGGGTGGTACTGGCAGAGAGATAGACATGTAGCTTGATGGAACAGATTAGATTACTGATAAGTACCCCCACACAAGTACAGCCAAACAGTTTTTGAGAAAGATTCAAACCCCGATTCAATGAAGAAAGGGTAATTTTTTTCTACAAGTGGTGATGGAGCAATTGGACATCCATAGGCCAAAAATGAACCTCAAACCTCATGCCCTATAAAAAAATTAACTCAAAATAGATTATAGATTTAAATATAAAACATAAAGCTACATAACTTTTTTTTGAGACAGAGTCTTGCTCTGTTGCCCACGCTGGAGTTCAGTGGTACGATCTTGGCTCACTGCAACCTCTGCCTCCCAGGTTCAAGTGATTCTTGTACCTTAGCCTCCTGAGTAGCTAGCTGGTACTACAGGCACACACCACCATGCTTGGCTAATTTTTTGTATTTTTAGTAGAGATTATTGGCCAGGCTAGTCTCAAACTCCTGACCACAGGTGATCCACCTGCCTTGGCCTCCCAAAGTGCTGGGATTACTAGCATGAGCCACCATGCCCAGCCAAGCTACATAACTTTTGAAAGAAAATGTACCCTAAAATCATTAGGACATGGAGGGAGATGAAGAATTCTTAGACATGACACCAAATGCACAGTTCGTAGATAAAGAAAAAAGAAAAAAACCTAAACAATAAGAAATAAATAGTTCAATTGGATTGTGGTTAAAAGACATGAACATTTTTCCCAAAAAGGATTATACTGGTTCTAAACAATTACATGAAAATATGTTCAACATCATTATCTATTAGGGAAGTGCAAATTAAAGCCACAATAAGATATCACTCCACACTTGATGGAACAGCTACAATAAAAAGGTGAGGCCAGTGGCAGTGGTTCACGCCTATAATTCCAACACTTTCACAGGCCGAGGTGGGAGAATTGCTTGAGCCCAGGAGTTCAAGACCAGTCTCTGCAACATAGGGAAACCCTGTCTCCTAAAAACTAATAATAACAATAATGGCAATACCATATTCTGACTAGGATTCAGAGAACTGGATCTTTCATACATCTGGTGTGAATATAAAGCGGTACAGTCACTCCAGAAAAGAGTTAGGCAGCTTCTTTAAAATACTAAAACATAAGTTTGCTATGCAACCCAGCAATTGTACTCCTGGGAAATGTACATCCCAAGGAAATGAAAACTTATGTTCACAATAAGACCTGTAATCAAGTTTTTGTAGCAGCTATACTCATCATAGCTAAAATTTGGAAAGTACCAAAATATCCTACAATGGGTTAATGGTTAAACAAATTGTGATACATCTATACCATGGAATCCAACTGAGCAATAAAAATGAAAAATCTATTGATGCATGCAACTACTCGGACGGATCTCAAGAAATTCTACTGCATCAAAAAACACTTATCTCTAATTGTCATGTACTGTATGATTTCCTTTATATAAGTTTCAAAGTGATAAAATTATAGAACTGGAGAACAGATTAGTGATTGTCAGGCGTGGGACACTGCAAAGTTCAGGTGAGGATTGTGAGATGGGTGAGTGAGTATAACTAGAAAGGGTTAGCACATGGGGTCTTTGTGGGGGATCATTATGTAGCAGTTCTGTATCTCTATTGTGGTGGTGACTACTTGAATTTACACACAGTGATAAAACTGAGTAGCTGTGCACATAGACATGTGAGTGCATGTAAAGCTATTGAAATCAAAATGAAGTCTGTTGCTTGTGTCAGTAGTTTCCTGGTTTTGATATTGATTGTACTATTATATGCTACTACAGGGGGAAACTGGGTTAAAAGTATACAAAATCTTTGTAATATGTTTGCAAGTTTCTGCTACTGTACAATTATTTTAAAATTTTTAAAAATTGTAAAGTTTCCTTATGAACTGTATGCTCTTCCATGGAAGAGATAATTAGCCCACAAATATTTGGGAGTATAGGTAAAAAACATTTTAACTAAAGGTTTTGGTTTCCAAACAATCGAGATTGTTCTGTATAGGCAAACCCTGACTGATGTAACTGATAGATAGCATCATCAAAAACTGTTACTTGTTTTCCTCAAGAAACATGAATATTTAATAGATTTAATTTACATAGGGAATTGATAACTCATTTTGTGGAATAATTACTGGTTTAGTTAATAAATCTGTGTACCTTCTTTTTGCATGCAGAAGTCATTTGCCAAAACCTTTTATTTGCAGTTGCATTTTCTTGGTGTCATCATTTGCTTGACTATGGCTTATAATTGATATTGTTAGAAATAGTCCACCAAATTTCAAGATATTAAGGCTTATACTTTCATTTAATTTTGTCATGCAGAATGCTATAGAATATGCTTCCAGAAGAGTTTGTTCATGTATTTTTAAACTCTAATCCCATATTTAATGTATCAAACTATAGTTTATAAATTTAATATTTAAAATGAATAATGACTTATTCCTTGAAACATTAGAATTATGTTCATTATGTGACATAATGAACACGTCACATAAGTGTGCAATATTTTATTTTTGAGTTGTCAGATAATCATTTTGAACATTGGTATTATTAATTATAGATTCTTAAGGATGATAAAATCCTTAAACTTGGCTAGTACTTAAAAAACATATTCATTAAGTGGTTCTGTGGGGAAAAGGGCTTTGTATTTCATGGAATAGTTTGAGCAAAACTGCTAGATACCATCTAGCTGCTGTAATAATTTTCAATAAAATACCTCCTTTTGACAGTTCCTGATCGTAATAGTCATTTAATTATTGTTTTGCTCATTTGCTAGTATTTTCCTAAAGGGGATTTCCCTTTGGTTTTTTTGTTTTCCTTAACTTTTAAAGCAAATATTCTTTGTATAGAATTTCATATATTTCTGTAGACCTTATATATTTTTTTCTTCTCCACAGGGCAAGTTCTATCTGTAGACCTTAGACAATAAATTATGAGTACTATTTTAGCAAGCTGTATATATTTGGTTGTTTTTCCTAGTGGCTTTGTGTATGTGTTTCTGTTTTGAACTTTTTCAGGCTAAAGAGTCAACTTTAAAATAATAACATCAGTTTCTTAATGATATAAAATGTAAAGTTTATACTTTTCTTGCTAATCAGATCTTGCTGTTCTGTGAGGAACTGCTGATGAATCTCTAAACCTGAGACAATTTATAGTGATTATGCTTGAGAGCAACTGCATGGGAAAAGAAAACTTATTTTTTTCGTCTTGTTTTTTGCCTTTTAGAAAACAGTACAGATTACCTACTTCTGAAAGTATATGGCTATTTGTTAACTAAAGTGACTAATACTTGTTCAATATAATTCTACGTATAAACATGGCTTAGTATTACATGTAATATGTTGGCCATAATCCCCAATATCAACATTTTATTTGTAAATGTCTCTTAACCTGAATTTCTCATCTCATATGACTTTGGTATGTTGATAAGGAGGCTTCACGTTTATATAATAGAGCTCTCAAAGCTCATTGGCTCATATATTCAATTTATCTTAGTATCGTCTTAACGTTACATTCAGGAAATGTAGCAGTATGAAAACAATGTGAGATGAGTTTCTCTGCTCATTTTTTATTCTGAGATAAAGCAGCTTTTCAAAAATGTTTTTCCAGGCCAGGCACAGTAGCCGGGCACGGTGGCTCATGCCTGTAATCTCAGCACTTTGGGAGGCCAAGGTAGGCGGGTCACTTGAGGTCAGGAGTTCGAGACCAGCCTGGCCAATATGGTGAAACCCCATCTCTACTAAATTTTTTTTTTATTATTATACCTTAAGTTCTGGGGTACATGTGCAGAATGTGCAGGTTTGTTACATAGGTATACATGTGCCATGGTGGTTTGCTGCTCCCATCAACCCATCATCTACATTAGGTATTTCTCCTAATGCTATCCTTCCCCCAACCCCCACCCCCTGAAAGGCCCTGGTGTGTGATGTTCCCCTCCTTGTGTCCCTGTGTTCTCATTGATCAACACCCACTTATGAGTGAGAACATGCGGCGTTTGGTTTTCTGTTCTTGTGTCAGTTTGCTGAGAATGATGGTTTCCAGCGTCTTTCATGTCCTTGCAAAGGACATGAACTCATCCTTTTTTATATGCTGCATAGTATTCCATGGTGTATATGTGCCACATTTTCTTTATCCAGTCTATTATTGATGGGCATTTGGGTTGGTTCCAAGTTTTTGCTATTGTGAAGAGTGCCACAATAAACATATGTGTGCATGTGTCTTTATAATAGAATGATTTCTAATCCTTTGGGTATCTACCCAGTAATGGGATTACTGGTTCAAGATCCCTGAAGAATCACCACACTGTCTTCCACAATGGTTGAACTAATTTACTAATTTTTTTAAAAATGTTTTTCCTCTACTATATGTGGAATTTGTTTTTCACAAATTATAAATTTTCATCATTGTTCTCTTATCTATACAAATAACTAGCTATTTTGTTTCAAATCTGCATTTTGCTAGCTTTCGCATGATGTGATGTAGAGAATTCCTTAGGAAGTTGTGGGAATAGAAAATAGATGAAGACAGAGAATTTGGCATGTTGACATAGCCTTAATATATGGGCTATAGTAGCTGGAAAATTCAGTCTATACACTAGGTACAAGATAAATTTTGCAGTATACTTGATAATTAAAATTTGAGTCTGAAGAATTAGATGAGGGGTGGTTCTTAGATGTATTGAATAAGTTACCGTTATCCCATCTATATGAATAGGCTTTCGAAGTAACCTAAAAAGTATCTTTTGTTATTAATGTTACTCTGTAAGAAATTTGCATTACACAACTAAATAATACATGTCAGAAAATATAATAAATTCTAACTTAGGAGACAGTTTATTCAAAAGAATTATTGCACAGAGGAGAGAGAAACTATTGCAATAGGGAGTGGGGTCTATTTTAATAGAGAGAACACTCTCACCATAAGATCTATGAGTATCTCAAGGGGTAGACAAAAAATATTTTTCTTTTATGGGAGGAATAAAGAAGACTGAAAAGAACTTGGTGGGAGGAAATGGGAAGGCCTGGGGGGAAGGAGAGAAGATTAACCAGTTTGATTGACAAGCAACTTCAGACTGGGTACAAGTGCTCCTAAGTGTTCACAAAAACTTCTACACAGTATCAAGCAGGAATAGTTTTAAGGGAACCACTTTTCAAATTCATACTTCTATATGTATTCTTCATAAAATTGATATACTTAAGAAAATGTCTGTAATGAACACAGAAATTCTCCTTTCTCATATCCCGTTTCATAATGTTTTCTTCTCTCACTTTACCATTGTCCTTCCTCTTACCCATCCAGAATCTTAATTGTGGTGTGTTACAAGATCTGTTGTAATATGTATCAAAACCTCCAGGGTGCCAAACTAAAGAACAGTTTCAAAATTGGCATCAGTGTTGAGAAAGTAAATGACTCTGAAAGACCAATAACATAGTTTTTCAAGTTAGATCGATTCTTGCTTTGCTTTCAACAAAATTGATGGATGACCGTGTCAATTTGTAAGTAGACAGATTATTAAGAATAATTTTTGTGGCCCACTCCTGTAATCCCAGAGCTTGGGGAGGCAGAGGCAGGCAGATCACATGAGTCTAGGAGTTCAAGACCATCCTGGGCAGCACGACAAAACCCCATCTCTACAAAAAATACAAAAAATTAGCTGATCATGGTGGCATGTTCCTGTAGTCCCAGCTACCTGGGAGGCCAAGGTGGGAGGATCACCTGAGCCCAGGAAGTCAAGGCTGCAGTGAGCTGTGATTGTGCCACTGCACTCTAGCCGGGGCAACAAAGTAAGATCCTGTCTCAAAAAAAGCATAATTGTTTATTAAGTCACTGTAATTCATGGCATATAACTCAAAAAGAGTTTGCTTTAACAAAATTCCATCCATTCCCATATACTTGTTTTTTTCAAATAATAGGTTTATTGAGGTACAATTCACACACCATAAAATTCACTCCTTTGAATTGTACAGTTCAGTGGTTTTTAGTATATTAAGAGTTCTGCAACTGTCATTACTACCTATTTGTAGAACATTTTATCTCCCCCAAAAGAAGCCCTATACCTTTTCATAGACACCCACTATTTCTCCCACTCCTGGCCTTTGGCAATTACCAGTCTACTTTCTATTTGTATGGATTTGCCTTTTTTGGACACTTCATATAAATGAAATCATACAATAGGTGTTAACGTCTGGCTTCTTTCACCTTATATATTTTCAGGGTTCATCCGTGTAGTGGCAGGTATCAGTACTATATTCCTTTTTATGACTAAATAATATTCCATTGTTTAGTTGTATATTGATTCATTAGTTGATGTACATTTGGGTTGTATCAGTTTTTTAGCTATTACATGTGATGCTGCTATGAATATTCATGTGTAATCGATCCCCGTTGTTCAGTAATTCTTTATTTAAAAATTCACCTACTTGATAATATTTATAACCCCCAAACTAATACTCTTGGGGTCACTCACAGGCAAAGTGACAGCAATTTTGAATCATTCAATATGCACATTCCCAGCTAAGGTCAAGACAAGGCAACTCTTCTACCTTGTTGTTTGGGCTCTCATACCATAAGTGAGTACCCTTTTCTATGTCTATTTAGTTCCACATTTTTTCACATTTTTGTGTTTTTTGCTAGTGATTTTGCTTCTTTTTTTTTTTTTTTTTTTTTTTTGAGATGGAGTTTCGCTCTTGTTACCCAGGCTGGAGTGCAATGGCGTAATCTCGGCTCACCGCAGTCTCCGCCTCCTGGGTTCAGGCAATTCTCCTGCCTCAGCCTCCTGAGTAGCTGGGATTACAGGCATGCGCCACCATGCCCAGCTAATTTTTTGTATTTTTAGTAGAGACGGGGTTTCACCATGTTGACCAGGATGGCCTCGATCTCTTGACCTCGTGATCCACCCACTCTGGCCTCCCAAAGTGCTGGGATTACAAGCGTGAGCCACTGCGCCCGGCCCGTGATTTTGCTTCTTAAAGAGGCCCTCAAGCATAGTGTTGAGTGCTGTCTAGTGTTCCTAAGTGTGAGAAGCCTGTGATGTGCCTTACAGAGAAAATATATATATTAGACAAGTGTCATTCAGGCATGAGTTATAGGGCTGTTGACCATGGACAACATATATGAAATAACATGTCTTTAAACTGAAACACACATAAAATAGGTTATGTATTGATCTGTGGAGAAATATGTTGCAACCAGAGATTCACAAGAACCTGTATTTTCCCTAAGGAACCGTGTTTCTGTATTTTATCACTCAGTGTGTGTTGACGTTATAGAATATAAGTACTGCAGCTGAAGATCGATTGTGTATGGTTTCATGTGAACATATGTTTTCAGTTCTCTTGGGTGTATACTCAGAAGTTGAATTGCTAGGTCATATAGTAACATTGCTCGTTTTGTGAACAAGGTTCCTCAGTGTTTATTTTTATAAAAGTGAAAATAGGAGTAGAATTTGTGTTGAGCCCTGTCTTATTCTACCAGGTGCAGGGAAGTGAGATCCTTGTTGGGTTGGTGTGGAACTGGCCCTTGATTAGAAAGCCATGACACGCAGGAATGTCACCTTTTGTGAAACTTCCATAGACATAACTTACAAGGACCCCTGAAGAGAAGTGAAAGGAATCACCACATTCAGGAAAGTCCAAAGCTGTTCAATTATAATTTTCCTAGAGTAGATAGTTTTCTTTGTTCATTATACCAGCTTTCGACCATCTGTCTCACTTTCTTCTTGTCCAGTTCCTTCATGGCCGGTTTATGGGTTTATGGGATTGAATCTAGAGAGTTTAAGCCTTACATAGAAAGTTGGTGAGCCTACAAGTGAGTTAAAGCTTAGTGTTTTGTTTTACATATTTTTTTAAGTTTCATGTTTTTTAAAAAGCATTTTCATATGAACTGTTGCTTATTTATTTATTTATTTATTTTGAGACGGAGTCTCACTCTGTCACCCAAACTGGATTGCAGTGGCAGGATCTCAGCTCACTGCAACCTCCGCCTCTGGGGTTCAAGTGATTCTCCTGCCTCAGCCTTCTGAGTAGCTGGGATTATAGGCACTCACCACAATGCCCGGCTAATTTTTGTGTTTTTAGTAGACATGGAGTTTCACCATGTTGGCCAAGCTGGTCTCAAACTCCTGACCTCAGGTGATCAGCCCACCTCAGCCTCCAAAAGTGCTGGGATTACAGGCATGAGCCACCGTGCCCAGCCAAACCGTTGCTTATAATATCTCAATTGTTTACTTCTTCAATAGCATGAATAATTGATTATATAATCAAAAGATTTTAGTGATAATGCATCAAAAAGTAATATCTACAAACAGAAGCAGTTTTGTGCTTGTTTGTAGTAAACACTGTATCTATAACTGAATCAGTAAGCATATTCTCCTTTTAAATTACTGCCATGTACTAATCAAACACTATTTAAAATGCCAGGCATGTTGCTAGGTACTGTTTATATCTGTTGTCTTATCTTCAGAGAAACCTTGCAAAAAAATACTTTATCTACATTTTGCAGTTGAAGATTAAAGAAGTTAAATTACTTGGTTAATGCACAGGAAGTGGTAGAGCTGGGTGAATCCAAGTTGGTCTGTCTTTTGGACTCCAAAACAAGTATTTTTCCCACATTTCAAGCTGTTAGCCCTCACCCTTTATATCCTAGTGCTCAGCTGCTTTATGTGTCCTGTACCCCCAAACACAAAAGTGATGTGTGTGTGAAGTGAAGGCAGAGAATTTTGTTTTTCTGAATTTGTTTTTTCACAGCTTTACTCTGACCATCTAGAACTGTGCCTGGCACAATATAGGTAATACTTACTGAGTGAACGAAGGAATGCCACATGTTTTGTGAATTTGCTGAGGAGTCTAAGGATGGTGCAGTAAAGGAACAGTGTGACAGTTGATGAACAAAGGACAGTTTCTGCTTTTTGGCAAAGATTCCATCTGTAAAAGGTAAACAGGCTGAGTAATATTTTCATGGTCAGGACTCCAAAGCTGGGCTATAAAACCACATGATTCTAATCCATGTTTATCTATCACTTCCTACCTGGCTGGTATGCCAGTTTATCCAAACTACTTTATTGTACAAGCTTGTTGTGCAGCTTGCTATTAATATAATGAGGTCATATAATTTGTTATGGTAGTAGATGGTGACCCTTCTCCAACTATGAGGAAGATGTTTAGGTATCCTCAAAGTAAAGTATGCAGAGATCCCAGAGACAGATTAGGAAATCTCAGAGATGGACAAAAGACTTGAAAGATATTTCAGAGGCTGGGCATGGTGGCTCATGTCTTTCATTCTAACACTTTGGGAGGCCAAGGCAGGAAGATTACTTGCATCTAGGAGTTCGAGACCAGCCTGGGCAACATAGTAAGACCCCCGTCTCTACAAAAAATAAAAAAAATTAGCTGGGCATGGTATTATGTGCCTATAGTCCTAGCTACTTGTGAGGCTAAAGTAAGAGGATTGCTTGAGCCTGGGAGGCTGAGGCTGCAGTGAGCCGTGATTGCGCCACTGCACTCAGCCTAAGTGACAGAGTAAGACCCTACCTCAGAAAAAAATTTTTTTTTCAGAAATAAAAAGTATCCAAATGAACAGTAATCAAGGCACAATTCCATTAGTCATCAGAGAAATGCAAATTAAAGCCTCAGATATCACTGCATTCCTAACAAAATGGCTAAAAAATAAAAATGACAGACAATTCCAAAGCGGCAGTAAGGATGGAGCACCACCATAACTCTTACTGCTAATAGAGTTGCAAATTAGTTTAACCACTTTGATAAATTGTTCAGAAATATCTACCAAAACTGACATATATATATATCTTGTGACCTAGCATTTGCATCCCTGGGTGTATACCCAACAGAAATGCCTTAACATATGTTCACCAAAAAATAAAATAAATTTATAAGAATGTTTTTAGCAGAATTCTTTATAATAGCCCTAAATTAGAAACAACCCAAATGTTCAACAGTGGTGGAATGACATAAATAAATTCTACTGTATTCATACAGTGGAGCACAACAAAGCAGTGAGAATGGATGGACCTTTGTTACACAAAAAACACAGATGAATCTCACAAACATAATGATAAGTGAAAGAAGCCAGGCTTAAAAAACCCTACTCTATGATTCCTTTTATATAAAGTACAAAAACAATGTTAACTAATGTATGAAGTTTGAGGTCAAAGTAGTGGTTACCTCTGGGGGAAGGTAGTGACTGGGAGGGGACATGATGGGTGCTACTGAGGTGCTGGTCATGTTCTGTTTTTTGATATGGATGTTGGTTACAAGGGGGAGTTTATTGAAAATTCATCAAGCTGTACATTTATGATATTTGTACAAAGGATAGGTATACATTGTCTTAAGGGAATGAGTGGAACAGTTTTATTTTGTCACTTCATGTGGTCTGGGATAAAGATCTGTCTGGGCTATTTAAATATTTGTATTTTGCATAATGGGGATCTGACTTGTTCACAGAAGCATTCATTCAGTCTTGGGGAGAAAAGGGTGATAAGGTACCTACTCTATGCCAAATGCTAAGTACTGGGATATGTAAAAATAGAAAGAAAACATAGATGCCTTTAAATCTAGTAATCTAGACATAAGATTCTCTTCCTCATTAGTAAATACTAAAGAGACAGCGTGACTCAGGACACGGGTGAATCTGCTTTGTTATCCTTATTGTTTACTTTAAAAATAATGACAAAGGCACTGGTGTAAAATGTATCTAAAGTTACAACGTCTTAAGTGCCATTTCTAAAGCATTTGGAAAGAATTCCACTATTCTCTTTGAATTGGTCTTATGTTGTCTGTGGTATTTGGCTTTCTCTTGGATAGCTTAAATTTCCTTTCCATCAGTATAGTAGATTTTATCTATTTTGTTTACTCTTCAGAAATAACTGCCAGGGGATTTTTAAGACTACTGATTGAGGAATGATTGCCAAATTGCCCATTTTTTAGTGTAAAGTCAGTAATCAATGCCAACTTTCTGAGGAGCTTCACCAATTTGTCTCTATAATGTGTAGTATTTTTAAACACTTTTAATATATGAATGAAAATGCTACCAAGGTTCTCCTGGATCTCTACCTTGGTTCATTCAATGATATTTTTACTTAGCTTTGGAAATGAACCTTTTGTCTTTTTAGTATGATCCTCTCCCCTCATGTCATTTGAAAATACCCATCTCTGAGTGTAAATTAGTTCAACCATTGTGGAAGACAGTGTGGCAATTCCTCAAGGACCTCAAAATAGAAATCCCGTTTGACCCATCAATCCATTACTGGGTATATACCCAAAGGATTATAAATTGTTCTATTATAAACACACATGAACACATATGTTTGTTGTGGCACTGTTTACAATAAATAGCAAAGACCTGGAATCAACCCAAATGCCCATCAATGATAGACTGGACAAAGAAAATGTGACACATATAAACCATGGAATACTATGCAGCCATAAAAAATGACAAATTTGTGTCCTTTGTAGAGGTATGGATGAATCTAGAAACCATCATTCTCAGCAAACTGACACAAGAACAGAAAACCAAACACCACATGTTTTCACTCATAGGTGGGTGATGAACAATGAGAACACTTGGGCACAGGGAAGGGAACAACACCAACTGGGCTAGGAGGGGAGGTGGAGGGGAGGGGAGGAGAGGGACAGCAGGGGGCAGGGCAGATGGGAAAGGATAACACCGGGAGAAATGCCTGATGTAGGCGATGGGGCGGGGCATGGGGGAGATGTGGCATGTATGTTACTTATGCAACAATCCTGCAGGATGTGCACATGTACCCCAGAGCCCAAAGTACAATTTTAAAAAATTGGAATTAAAAAAAAAAAAGAAAATACCCATCTCTTGCACGAGACTAAGTAAAGAACAATGCTGTCCTGTTGAGTTCTTATAAAATCCAAGGAAAGTTTAAGTACTATGTGGACTATAGTTAAAGGCTTTATAGTTTTTCTTACAGATTCATCAAAGTAGGAAAATCATGAGAAGAGTTGGAGTCAGACATGCCAGACGTTCCAAATCTGTCCTGTATAATGTGACCTTAAGTTCCATAAACCTCAGCTTTTCTAGTTGTCAAATGAGGAGAATGATGCTGTCCTCATGGGGCTGGTGCAGGGATTAAGGGTGATGATAATCTGTGAAGCACCTCAGCTTAATGCTTAAGACACTGCAGGTGGTCAGCAATTTTCCTGTTCTCTGTTGTGATTTATCCTCTATTAATTCTGGAGTTACCTTTATCTTGCCCACCTCAATCCCTTCTCTACAATTTCCATTTGTTTATTTTAATTATTTTGCCTTCCTCTTACTTTTTTTCCTAAATAAAGCTACCGGAGAGTAGTTTTTCTGGACTCTGAGAAGACATACATTTGTCTTCTTTTAATAATGTTAAAACAAATATCAAAAAAAAAACTTTAAATAAAAAACCAAACATGTTCAAGGAAGTTACTGTCTTTTTAAACTCTGTCACCAGGGAGGCTGATAAAATAAATTTTCTACTCATTAGTCTGAGATGCTTACTGAAGACTGCTGATTTTGGAAGTGTGGGCCTGCTATGGTCTGAATATTTATTTCCCCCACCCAAATTCATATGTTGAATCCTAATTGTTGAGGTGATGGTATTAGAAAATGGTGCCTCTGGAAGGGCTCTGCGCTTGTGAATGAGATTAGTCCCCTTATAAAAGATGCCTTAGAGAGATCCCTTGCCCCCTCTACCATGTGAGGACACAGTGAGAAGATGTCATCTACGAACCAGAGAGCAGTCTGCACTAGACACCAGATCTGCTGTTACCTTGATCTTGGACTTCCCAATCTCTAGAACCATGAGAAATAAATTCCTGTTGTTTATAAGCCACCTAGTCTATGATATTTTGTTACAGCTAGCCCAAACAGACTAAGACAGGGCCCTTTTATGTTCTGGCTTACCATATTTAACTATATCTGGCTATTTTACTAGTCAGAACCCCTCTTTTCTCCAGTATGTTTCTATGACTTCGATTTAGTTTGAGGGTATTTTCATGTTTACATTTTTCTAAAAAATTTTCTCAATATTATTAACAGATATCAAGTGAATTTCCCTCTTCCATTTGAATTTTATATGGTATCTCTTTTAGAGCTTTCTCTTAAAGTGAATGCATTACATTTAAAATGTAAAAAATGTTAAAATATTTAAAAATGTATTTTTAAACATTTTTTGCCTTAATAAACTGCTAACACTTCAGTGAAGAGGAGTTATTAACAGTTTTACCAATGCACATTGAAAATGATGGGAATTATTCAGGAGGTTCCATTAAATAGTCAATAATTATTAAAATTAAGCCAAGAATAATGGATACAATTACACTAAAGTGATATTTATATCTTATAAAGATTTAAGTGAAAATTGACAATTATTAGACTAGCCATATACAAAATCTGGTATTTTAAAACTAATCTTGGCTGGGTGTGGTGGCTCACGCCTGTAATCCCAGCACTTTGGGAGGTCTGGGTGGGCAGATCACTTGAGGTCAGGAGTTTGAGACCAGCCCAGCTAACCAACATGGTGAAACCCCATCTCTACCAAAAAATACAAAAATTAATCAGGCATGGTGGTGTATACCTATAGTCCCAGCTACTCAGGAGGCTGAGGTGGGAGAATCGCTTGAACCCAGGAGGCAGAGGTTGCAGTGAGCCAAGATGGTACCACTGCACTCCAGCCTGGGCAGCAGAGTGAGACCCTGTCTCAAAAACAAAGCAAAAAACTAAACCAAAGGCCAAAGTGGTGTGGTGACAGGGAAATATTTTATATTTTCCCTTATAAAAGAGGCTCCAGAGAGCTGACTCATCCCTTTCACCCACCATGTGAGGACATGGTGATAACACACCATTGATTAATGTCTAAGAATATATTGAGGAAAATACTCCATCTGGCTAACAGGGAAACTGGCAGTTTCATTTCCACTATTTTTATTGGTTAGAGAAGTCACAGAGCCCACCTGGTTGGAAGGAGAAAGGATGTAGATCCCACCTCTGGATAGGAGAGATGACAAAAAAAATTTCTAGCCATCTTTAATCTGCCACACCAAGTAATTTTTAAACTTAAACTTGGTTGCCTTAATGTTTGAGTGAGATTGTAGTAGTTGATGCTACTCCATTCCAAAGCAGTACTAAAATCCTCCCAGAGGATCAAATGTCCTCATTAAGTCCCAATTCAGGATACATATGACAGCAATAGATAATTTGTCACTGTGAATAGGAGACTAAAATAAGGACATATCATGTTCCACAGTTACAGACTATTTAAAATCCAGTCTGGCACTGTTTGTTAAAACAGAATTTTAATATTTTTATAATCAAAAGATAGGGAAATTATTTCAGACAGGCTATTTTTATAATTTGGTTTTGGCATTCTTCTCTTAAGGATGAATAGTATTATAAGTAAACAGGTAGTGATTGCATTTTGAACAATAAAGTGCTTTTCATTTTTAGCTAGAGATTTATGTCTATAAAACAATCTGAAAAGATAGGTCGTCTGCCACCCAGTGGTAGAGTATCCACTGGAAGGTTCAGGAGTCCTGAAACACGTCATAAAATTGTCATGTAAGGAAATTCTTGGAGTTGAGTGCAGAGCTAGTTTGATTTCATTACAATAGGCAGATATAGATTGATTAACTATGAAAATTTCATGAAATAAAGCATACTTTGCTATTTTTGGCTTATAATACATTTTAACATGTTTGATGCTGAAACAAAAATTCTAAAGCTGGTATTTGTCTTTCCTTTGATTCTATATATGACCAGTTTAATTTTTATAATTCAGGGCAATCAAAGAATTTGCTGGGTATCTAGAGTGAGTATTTTATCCTTTAGATAATCTAGTCACATCAAAGGCCTCTTAAGCCCAGTAAAAACAGTTTTGGTTATTTTTGTCCCCAGGTGGCGTGGTGTATCAATCAGGGTCCAGTTAGGAGACAGAAAACAAACAATAATTTAATGTGTTTCTTTTAACTTTTTAAAAATTTTTGTTAGTACAGAGTAGGTGTATGTATTTATGGGGTACATGAGATGTTTTGATATAAGCATGCAATGTGTATTAATTACATCATGTAAAATGGGTTATCTGTTCCCTCAAGCAATTATCCTTTATGTTACAAAAAATCCAGTAATACCTTTGCAGTTATTTTAAAATGTACCATTAAATTATTGTCTGCTATAATCACCCTGTTGCGATATCAAATACTGGGTCTTATTCAATAGCAATTTAATTTGAACATGCAAAGTTTAGTATAAAGAATTATTGCCAAGAGTTTGGGGTAATTGGCTAGTAAGAATTAGAGAACTATGAAAAATACAAGAATAGCAGGCATAAGGAACAGCTGCTATCCCAACGGCTGAGATAAAATGCTCAAGGAAGAGGTTTGGCCTACCTCCCGGCAGCACTAAGATCTGAACTTTGTTGAAGAGAACATGGCCATGGCTCACTGGATCACAGTGAGGTTCACTGAGACACCATGCTAGTGGAACTCACTGGAAATCTGCCCTCTGGAGTCCAGGGGAAGCCATCCTTAGGGACAGACCTCTGAATGTGCAGCAAACTCACTGAGGGGCTGCTGGGGGAAGCCAGTAACAAGGAGAGTACCTTACCAGCAGCGCTCTGCTGCAAAGGCACCTGAAGGGAGTTCCAAGAGAAGCTGCCTGTGGAAAGGTGCTGCATGCTGCTGGCCACTGTGCCCTGTAGATAAGCTGCACACACTGCAGGAGCCTAATGAGCAAAACACTGGAACCGGGACAACATAACCCTTTCTCTTCCACTGCCCCTCCAGTGCCCTTTATGGACAAAGCTTAATGTTATGCCAGCTGAAAAAATATTCACAGTCAGTCTCCAGTAGTGCAGAGCAGGCAATGAAGTGTGGATTTGGAGCTGAGAGACAATAGATTGATAAGTGTCATGAGAAGTGGACAGATCATGTATATGACAGTGAGTATGGTTTTGCTGACACATATCAAGCAACCGCATTCATTATACTTGACAATGTTTTGATTTCATTTTGCATTTTTCTCTTGTTTTTCTTTAAGAAGATTCATTCAGTACAACTTAGTGCCATAGGGCTTAATGAAGGAAATGCCCACATTTTTGCTTCATATGACTACTTGGATAGTGGTGCTACTTATTTTATTCAGATGGATACTATCAAAGGGTCAGGGAGAATAAATGAATTTTTAGCATGTTGCATCTGAGGAACTTTTGAAATACAAATGTTGATCAGTTTAAATATTTTAGTTTAAAACTTAGGACCACAGTCTAAACAAAGAGAAAAGATTCGAAAATCTTCACTATGTGGGTAATAGATGAAATTTCAGAAATATCTATGATTGCTTAAAGAAAATACATTATAAGGCCACAATGGGAAAAAAAAAAAAAAAAAAAAAGGTCATGAGGAACCATTTTTGGTCATGAAATGTGGTCATCAGGAATGATCCTGAGGAACACCTAAATTTAAAGAAAGTATGGGAAAAGACAGAGGAAACCAAGAGGGGGAAAGGGAAGTCGAATTATTATCAGAGAATGCTATCATAGACGCTGAGAACAAAAAGATTTTCTGTGTTGTCAAATGCTATAAAGAGGTCAAATGAGGGAATAACTGTAATGTCTGTGGTATTTGGCAACGTGGAAACCAGTGCAAACCTTGGCCAGAGCAATTTTGGCGTTGCACTGGGGACAAAAGCCAGATTGTAGTAGGCAGAGGAAGGAATGGAGAGTGAGGAAGCTGGGAAAATAAATAGAGGATAATTTTCAAACGGCTAGACTGAGAAGAGAAGAGAGAAACAGTCATAGATGGAGGGGCATGTGGAGCAGGGGTAGAGATTAAAAGGGGAAGGATTCCAGTATCTTTTTTTCCTTTTTTACTGGAGGAGAGAGCTAAGAGGAAAGAAAGGGGTGCACTGATGGACAGAGATCTTTAATAGGCAGCAGGTGGAGGGTGGGCCCCTCTTCCATCAAGACCAAAAGAAAGGCAAGGTACAATAGAACTAGGCCTGCAGGAAGGAAGAGGAACCAGAGGACGTCCCTCAGCAAATGGCCTGATTTTCAGCAGGTGGGAGGCAGAGCCACCTGCTGAGAGTAGGCATGGTGGTAGAGAGTAGAGACATAAAAGTTAGTAATAGCACCTTAGAGGTTAAGAGAGAGAAAAGAAATTGCTAGGCTGCCTCAAGGCCCCACCCCTCTCCCCTCTGAGGCTGAATGCAAGGAATTTGTAGCAGTGCTTATCAACATGCAGATATGATTTCTCTCAGCAAGACTAAGTAGCCTACAATTGAGGAAAGGAAAATTGTATGGGCAGATTGTGCTAGAGTGAGAAGTATTACACACAGCAGACATAATAGACAAAGGAATCAAGAGAGATGAAAGTAACAGTAACAGCCTGAGAAAAGACCATGGAGCTGCATGGGGAGGAAGATTTCAGAGGTGCATCAAAAATGTTCTATGGTGAGTCTCCTTACTAGTCACAATAGTTGTCATGACATCACTATAAGAGGGACAATAGTGTGGTGAGTAAGAAGAGGAAGTTGATTTCAGGAGACGGGTTCAAATAATGATCTTGGCATTTATTTATTTTGACCTCGTGAAAGTTACTAAACTTCTAAGCAAGCCTGAATTTTTGGGGGTGGAGGGAGACAGAGTTTCGCTCTGTTGCCCAGGCTGTAGCACAGTGGCATGATCTTGGCACACTGCAATCGCTGTCTCCCAGGTTCAAGTGATTCTCTTGCCTCAGCCTCCCGAGTAGCTGGGACTACAGGCACATGGTGCCACGCCCAGCTAATTTTTTGTACTTTAGTAGAGACGGGGTTTCACTGTGTTGCCCACGCTGGTCTCAAATTCCTGAGCTCAGGCAGTCCGCCCACCTCGGCTTCCCAAAGTGCTAGGATTATAGGCATGAGTCACCACACCTGGCTGCTTGAATTTTTATACATAGTAAATGCTCAACAAATATTTAATATAAAGTGATATTTCAAGAAATAAGAAGGTGCAATATAACACATTAGGGATGCCATTCTGGCACAAAGAAACAAGTTAGCATCTGCTCTAATTTTAATTTAAGGTTACAATAGCCAGTTTTGATTAGAATAGTTTGTTTCACCACATGGTGTTCAAGGTACTATGTATGGCTGCATAACAAATTACCCCAAAACTTAGTGTCGTAAAGCAACTAATTAATATAGTCACAGCTTCTGGGGCTCTGCAATTTAGACAGGGCACATCTGGGGCATGAGCCAGAAGACTGAGGGTTAGGGGCAGGAATCTTCTAAAGGCTCACTATACATCTGGGGATTGATGCTGGCTGTTGACTGAGAGACTTTAGCTGGGAACTTTGGCTATTCTTCCTGTGACTTCTCTATGTGAAAAGGCTTCCTAACAGCATGGCAGCTGAGTTCCAAGGGCAAATATTGAGAGAGACATTCTTTTGCTCAAAATAATGGTTTTGAGGTTCATCCCCATGTCTGTCGTATTAGTAGTTTTTAAATTGGTGAGTAATGTTCCATTTCATGCATATACCAAAGTATTTTCCTGTTCTTAGAAATAAAGATTGTTTCCAGTTTGGGGCTGAGTAAAGCTGCTTTGAATGTTTGCATTCAAAATAAATCTTTTGAGTGGACATACTGTCGTTTCTCTGCATAAATGCAGGAGTGCAGTTGCTGGGTCATTAAGAAACTGCCAAACTATTTTCCATAGTGGTTGCACTATTTTATGTTCCTACCAGTAATAGAATTACAGCTTTTCCACATCCTTGCCAATACTTGGTATTGCCATCCCTTTTAATTTTAGCCATGCTGGTGGATGTCATGGTATTTCTTGTGTTTTTCATTTGCATTTACCTTATGACGAAAAATGTTGTACTTATTGGCCATTCATATATCTTTCTTAAAGTATATCTTCAGATATTACACCTATGTTTATTTTTGATTGAGCTGTATGTCTTTTGTATTAAGTTATAGGAGTTCTTTATATATTCTGGATACACTTCCTTGGTCAAATGTACATATTGCAAATATGTTCTCCCAGTTTGTAACTTTCCATTTTATATACTTAATGGAATCTTTCAAAGAGTAGAAGTTTAAATTTTGATGAAGTCCAGTTTACAGTTTTTTTCTTTCATAGTTTATGGCTTTTGTGACCTAAGAAAATTTCACCTATATCAAATTTGTGAAATTTTTCTTTATGTTTTCTTGCATAATTGTAGTTTTAGCTAGGTTTATGGTCCACTTTAACATAAGAGTTGTATATCATGTGAAGTCTAAGGGTTGAGATTCATGGAGCCATTCACTCCAGCACTTGTTGTTGAAATAACCCTATTGAGTTATTTTGGCACCTTTATAAAAAATAATGTGTTGGTCCATTTTCTGCACTTCCTATTTTAATCTGTATGTCTGTCCTTATATCAGAATGACAGAATGAAAGACAATAAAATGTATAGCGCTAAAGGGACCTTGCTCCACCACATCCCACACTGTCTAAGTTATTCTGTATTAAATCTTAAAATCCAGTAGCCGAAATCCTACAATTAGGATTTTGTGTAGGCTATTCTAGGTTACTTACATTTTCATAAACAATTTAGAGTAAATTCGTCAATTTCTGCAATGAAGTATGAGATTTTGATTGGGGATACTTTTAATCTATATATTAATTTGGGGAAAATAGAAATCTTAACCATATTGAGTCCTCTAATTCATGAACACTACTCCATTTATGCAGATCTTTTTTACATTCTCCCAGAAAATATCTTTGTTGTTTTAAGAATAGAGATTTTATTATTAGGGCCGCATGTTTTTGATGCTATGGTAAATAGTATTATTTTTAAATTTAATTTAATGATTATTGATAGTATATAGAAGTACAGTTGATTCTTGCATATTGATCTCATATTTGGCAACTGCTATATTCTAGCAGCTTTAAAAAAAATCCTTAAGATTTTCTATTTGAGAACTTAAACAAATTTACAAGAAAAAAAAACCCATCATAAAGTGGGCAAAGGATATGAACACACTTCTCAAAAGAAGACATTTATGCAGCCAACAAACATATGAAAGAAAGCTCATCATCACTGGTCATTAAAGAAATGCAAATCAAAACCACATTGAGATACCATCTCATGCCAGTTAGAATGGCGATCATTAAAAATTCAGGAGACAACAGATGCTGGAGAAGATGTGGAGAAATAGGAATGCTTTTACACTGTTGGTAGAAGTATAAATTAGTTCAACCATTGTGGAAGACAATGTGGCAATTCCTCAAGGATCTAGAACTAGAAATACCATTTGACCCAGCAAACTCATTACTGGGTATATACCCAAAGGATTATAAATCATTCTGTTATAAAGACACATGCACACATAAGTTTATTGCAGCACTGTTCACAATAGCAAAGACTTGGGACCAACCCAAATGCCCATCAGTGATAGACTAGATAAAGAATGTGGCACATATACACCATGGAATACTATGCAGCCATAAAAAAGGATGAGTTAATGTCCTTTGCCAGGGACATGGATAAAGCTGCAAACCATCATTCTCAGCAAACTGACACAAGAACAAAACAACAAACACCACATGTTCTCATTCATAAGTGGGAGATGAAAAATGAGAACACATGGACACAGGGAGGGGAACATCACACACTGGGGCCTGTTGGGGAGTGGGGGACTAGGGGAGGGATAGCAGGGGGTGGGGGGATAGGGGAGGGATAGTATTAGGAGAAATGCCTAATGTAGATGACAGGGTGATGGATGCAGCAAACCACCATGGCACGTATATACCTATGTAACAGACCTGTACATTGTGCATATGTACCCCAGAACTTAAAGTATAATCATAATAATAAAAAGGTTTTCTGTTTGAACAATTGTGTTATTTTATTTCTTTCCATTCTGTATGCCTTTTGTTTCTTTTTCTTACCTTAATGCTGTAGCTAGGACATTCAATTCAGTGATCTTAGGTAGCAAACCAGTCTTTTACCATTAAGTGTTATCTGCAGGTTTTTCTTAAATGCCCTTTGTTACATTCAAGAATTTGTTTTCTCGTCCTAATTTGTTGAATTTTTATTATGGATAAGTGTTGAATTTCTTAGAATGCTTTTTTTCTGAATTGAGTTTTTCATATAGTTCTCCTTTATTCTGTTAGTTACATTGACTGATATTTGAATGTTAAACTAACCTCGCATTCCAAGGATAAACCCTACTTGGCCCTGGTTTATTATATTTTTTTATATATCAATGTAGTAAAAATACTAATATTTTAAAGGATTTTGCATCAATGGTTATGATAGTTATTGCTTTAAAGTTTCTACTGGCTTTGGTATCAGTAGAGTCAGGTTTACTGGTCTCATATAGTTACCTCATTATTTCCTCAAAATGTTTGTGTTGAATTGATATTACTTTTTCTCTTTTTCTTTTCTTTTTTTTTTTTTGAGATGGAGTCTCACTCTGTCGCCAGGCGGGAGTGCAGTGGCGCAATCTTGGCTCACTGCAACCTCCAGCTCACAGCAACCTCCAACTCCCTGGTTCAAGCGATTCTCCTGCCTCAGCCTCCTGAGTAGCTGGAATTACAGGCACGTGCCATCACGCCCAGCTAATTTTTTTATTTTTAGTAGAGACAGGATTTCACCATGTTGGGCAGGATGGTCTTGATCTCCTGACCTCATGATCTGCCCTCCTTGGCCTCCCAAAGTGCTGGGATTATAGGCGTGAGCCACCACACCCAGCCAGTATTACTTTTTCTTAGTGTATTGTGGAATTCACCAGTGAAGCTATCTCCTGGACCTGGGGTTTTCTTTGGGGGAAATTTTAAATTATACATTTAATTTCTGTAATAGATTTAGGGCTATTCAGATTTCCTATTTTTTCTTGTGCCAGTTCTTGTAATTTGAGTATTTCAAGGAATTTGTCAGTTTCGTTTTATTTGTTGGATATATTGGTATATATTAATATATACCAATATATATTAAAATTTCTTAAAATTTTCTTGTCTGACATATCTGTAATGATGTCTCCCCTTTCATTGCTGATACTGATAACTTTGGTCTTCTCTCATTTTCCTTGCTCATTAGAATCTTTCAAAGAGCAGAAATCCTTAATATTAACAAACTCCAGTTTACCATTTTTAGCTAAAGGTTTATCATTTTCATTGATCATACAATGAACAAGCTTTTGGTGTCATTAACTTTATTGTTTGTTCATTTTCTGGGTCATTTTTATCACCATTTTAATAAAGTCCAATTTGTCAATGTATTCTTTTATGAATTGTACTTTGAGTGCTGTTTCTAAGAAATCTTTGGCTAATCCAAGGTTGGAAAGCTTTTATCCTATTTTTTTGTAGAAGTTTTATAGTTTTAGGTTTTACATTTACATCTTTGGTCCATTTTAAGTTAATTTTTAGATATTTTATGAAGTCTGTATACAAGTTGTCTTTTTTTGGGAGGGGGGGTCTTGTCTTTTTTTTTCCATATAGATATATAGTTGTTCAAGCATCATTTGTTGAAAAGATTATCTTTTCACCATTGAATTTCATCTTGTAATTTCTTAAAAATTATATTGTATATATATGTGTGGATATGCTTCAAAACTCTATTTTGTTTCATATACCTGTTGATCTGTCTTTAGGGTAATACCACACTATCGTGATTACTGTAATTTTATATCTTTGGATTTTTTTTGAAAAAATAGAGACAGAGTCTCGCTCTGTTGTCCAGAGTGGAGTGCCATGGAGTGATTTCAGCTCACTGTAACCTCGACCCCTTGGGTTCAATCTGTCCTCCCACCTCAGCCTCCCAAGTAGCTGGAACTACAGGCATGCACCACCACGCCTGGCCAATTTCTGTGTGTTTTGTAGAGATGGGGTTTCACCATGTTGCCCAGGCTGGTCTTGAACTCCTGGGTTCAAACAGTCCACCCACCTTGGCCTCCAAAAGTGCTGGGATTACAAGCATGAGCCACTGCACCTGGCCCTGTAGTTTTATAAGTCTTGAAATCAGATATCAGTGCCCCAATTTTGTTCTACTTTATCAAAATTGTTTGCACTTTTCTAGGTCCTTTTCTTATGACTTTTAGGATTAGTTTGTCAGTTTCAAAAAACAAGACCTCCTGGGATTTCTATTGGGATTATGCCGAATACAGGTAGTCCTTACCTTGCATGTACTATGTTAAATGAAACATGCATATTGAAACCAAGGCCTCACCACACAGTTCCAATATGTACATTTGAGTTAACACAGTACTAGTACTGCGCAAAGTAAGTATAAGTATTCCAACCCATCAACCCAGTATCTTTCTTTTATTTGTATCTCTCATATATCTCTCAGCAGCATTTTATAGTTTTTAGCATAAACGTTTTTTCAAACTTTTGTAAGAATGTTTCTCTGTATTTCATGTATTTGACACTATTGTAAAATTTTTCTAGTTTCAATGTCCTTTTTTTAACTTCTGGGATACATAAATACAACTTTATATATCAGTCTTGTATTCTACAGTCTTACTAAACTCAGTTAGTATACGTTGAGCTCCCTAGTCCAAAAATTCAGAATGCTCTAAAATCTGAAACTTTTTGAGTACCTATATGACATAAAAACTGGAATACTTAATACCTAATACTTAAATCCAAAACACTTCTGGTCCCAGGGACTTTGGATAAGAGATACTCAACATGTAGTTCTAATAGCTTTTTTGTAGATTCTGTCTGATTTTATCCATGGATGATTATATGTCAGTTATGTCAGTTTGAATGCAATCAGCATTAATTACATCTTCCTTTCCAATTTGGATTCCTCTTGTTTGGTTTTCTGGCCTTACTGCACTGACTGGCTAGAAGTCTACTCCAGTATAATGTTGAATGGAAGTCGTGACAACAAATGTTTTCTTATTCCTTATCTTAGAGGAAAAATATTAGGTCTTTTATGATTAAATACAATATTAGCTGTAGATTTTTTGTGGATGACCTTTTTCAGGTTGAAGAAGTTTCTTTATATTCCAGGTTTGCTGAGAATTTTCATTAGGAATGGATGTTGGATTGTCAGATGCTTTTTCTGCATTTATTGAGATGATCTTTTTAGTTTATTGACATCATGAATTACATTGATTAATTTTGCAGTGATCAACCAATGTGTATTCCTAAAAAATGCATATTGGCCTGTAGTTTTCTTTTCTTATAATGTCTTTATCTGGTTTTGATATCAAGGTAATGCTGACCTCATAGAGTGAATTAGAAAGTGTTTCTTTTCAATTTTGGAGGAAAGGTTTCTGTAGGTTTGGTATTATTTCTTCATGTTTGGTAGAATTCATCTGGGTCTGAAGTTTTATTTGAATGATGATTTTTTAACTAAAAATTCTATTTTTATAGTTATAGGAATATTTAGTTTATTTCATCTTAAGTGAGGTTTGCTTGTTTCTTTCCTGAAATTTGTCTATTTTACCGAAGTGGGTAAATTTATTGGCATGGAGTTGTTTGTAACATTTATTATTGTTGGTATATCTGTAAAACCTTTAGTGATGTTACCTTTCTTTGTTGTTAATATTATTAGTTCATGTCTTTTCCCTTTTTTTTTTTTTTTTCTGAGTTGAAGTTTCACTCTTATTACCCAGGATGGAGTGCAATGGTGTGATCTCGGCTCACCGCAACCTTCACCTCCTGGGTTCAAGCAATTCTCCTGCCTCAGCCTCCCAAGTAGCTGGGACTACAGGCGTGCACCACCATGTCCAGCTAATTTTTTTGTATTTTTAGTAGAGACAGGGTTTCACCATGTTGACCAGGATGGTCTCAATCTCTTGACCTTGTGATCCACCCACCTCGGCCTCCCAAAGTGCGGAGATTATAGGCATGAGCCACTGCACCCGGCCCCCTGTTTTTTTCCTGATCAACCTGGCTATGTTTATTAATTAATTGATCTATTTCAAGAACTAGTTTTTTTGTTTCATTTATTTTTTTCTGTTGATTTACTTTTTCCTGTTTTATTTATTTCAACTTTGATCTTTATATTTTCCTTTCATGGGCTTATTTTCCTTTAATTTTCTCATCTTCTAATTTATTAAGTTGGAGACTAAGATCAAGTTAGCTAATAGTATTGTTCAACTTTCCTATATCTTCATTGATTTTCTACCTACTTGTTTTATCAATTATAATTTTGGATTTGTCTGTTCATATACTTTTATCAATTTTGTCTTTTATGTATTTTAAAGTTCTTTTACTAGATACTTAGACATTTAGGATTATTATGTCCTCTTGATGATTTGATCATGTTATTATCACGAACTGATTTTTTTTCTTTGTTCTTCCTTTATTAAGTGTGTCCTTTTTTCTGAAAAAAAATTTTTTTTTTTTTTGATATGGAGTTTCGCTCCTGTTGCCCAGGCTGGAGTGCCATGGTGCGATCTTGGCTCACTGCAACCTCTGCCTCCCAGGTTCAAGCAATTCTTCTGCCTCAGCCTCCTGAGTAGCTGGGATTACAGGCATGCACCACCGCACCCAGCTAATTTTTGTATTTTTAGTAGCAACGGGGTTTCACCATGTTGGTCAGGCCGGTTTCGAACTTCAGACCACCCGCCTCAGCCTCCCAAAGTGCTGGGATTACAGGAGTAAGCCACTGTGCCTGGCCCATTTTTTTTTTTCTGAATTTAAAAATTTTGGGCCAGGTGTGGTGGCACATGCCTCTACTCCCAGTACTTTGGGAGACCGAGGCGGGTAGATCACGTGAGGTCAGGAGTTCGAGACCAGCCTAACCAACATGGAGAAACCCCATCTCTACCAAAAGTACAAAATTAGCCAGGCGTGGTGGTGCCTGCCTTGTAATCCCAGCTACTCGGGAGGCTGAGGCAGGAGAATCACTTGAACCCAGGAGGCAGACGTTGCAGTGAGCCAAGAAGGTGCCATTGCACTCCATTGCTTGGAGCCTGGGCAACAAGAGCAAAACTCCATCTCAAAAAAAAAAAAAAAAAAAAAAAAAAAAAATGGCGCATGCCTTTAATCCCCCCAGTTTGGGGGGAGGAGGGGGGGGGGATCACTTGAGCTCAGGATCAGCCTGGGCAACATGGCAAAACCCTGTCTCTACAAAAATACAAAAATAAGCCAGGCATGGTGGTGTGTACCTGTAATCTCAGCTACCTGGGAGGCTAAGGTGGGAGGATCACTTGAGCCCGGGAGGCAGAGGTTGCAGTGAGCTGAGATTACTTCACTGTACTCCATACTGGGCAACAGTGCCAGTTCCTGTCTCAAAAAAAATTTTGTTTTTATCACTGGTTTTATGCAACTTGTTGATAATGTGCCTTAGTGCCTTTTTTAATTTGTATTTTAATTTGCTTGAGATTCTTTGAGCTTCTTATATCTATGGGCTTTTAGTTTATATAACATTTGAAAATGTTTGACTTTATTTCTTCAGGGTATTTTTTTTCTCCATTTGTCTCTCCTCTCCTTTAAAGGGCTCCAGTTACATGTATGTTAGACCCCTTAATATTATCCCACATATCATTAAGCTTCTGTATTTTAATTTCATACTTTTTCATGCATTGTCTAATTTATTTAGTTCATCCAGTAACTTTTGCATTTAAGACAATTTTTTTAATTCTAGAAGCTCCATTTTGTTCCTATTTATTTTTTGTATTTCTTTTCTCATTATGTCCATGCTTTCTTTTAAATCCTTGAGCATATTTGTGAGCTATTTTGAAATTCCTGCCTTGTAATGCCTACGTATCTATCATTTATAGGTCTATTTGTATTGACTAGTTTTTCTTTTGGTTATATTTTACAATTCACTGCTTTCTTCATTAGTCTATATATCTAGAATAGCCATTATTTTCATTATTTTAGTGCCTAATGTAGCTTCACTACTTAGGTGTGAATTATCCTTAGCATTCAGTTGGGTCTCTCTACTGTGTCTGGTTAGAACTCCAATATCTCCCTGCTCTTTTTGACCAGCCTCATGAAGTTTCAAGTTATGCAAGGACAAATTATTATTAAAGTATTGTTGGAACTTTTTCTATACCTGGGTCTCTTCTTTTCAATACTCTCTCCTGAACATTCCGTCTCCCTCATCGTCTACAAACCATAATCTTTGTCTTCTCTACTCAGTGATACTGCATGCACTGCTTTGTTTCCCCTCCCTGTGCTGTATACTGGAAATTGCTTCCAGGAAGAAGCCAGGCTCTCATTTGGTAGTCACTCCATTCATTTCCCTTTCCATAGGAATCACAATCTTTTACTGTCTATTGTCTCAATGTCTGATAATATTTGTTTCATACATCTTATTCAATATTCTAGTTCAGTGGGTAAAGAAAGTCCTATTCCAATTAAAATTTTCATGGTTAGAAGCTCTTATGAGTTTTAATGTGATTTTAAAGAATCTTCATTCTAATGATATTACTTTCAAATAGGGACAGACTATTACAGAGTATTGTCCAACAAAGCTAATATTTGTTTATCATTTCAGTGGTGTGAGGCACCTTGCTAAGAGGTGTCTCAGTTTCTGTTATAATCCTATTATAAAGGTGCCATATTATGCCTATTTTACAGACAGGGACTAAAGCTTAAAAACAGTTAAGTGATATATGTTCAAGCTCACATATCAGTCGAGTAAATGGCAAAACCTGGATTCAAACTCAGTCTTGTCAAACTGCCAAGGCCTTGCTTATCATCACCATGTGCTATGGTTTGAATGTCCTTGCCAAAACTCATGTTGGAATTTAATTGCCATTGTAATGGTATTGAATGCTGGAGCCTTTAAGAGGTAATTGGCCAGGCACGGTGGCTCACACCTGTAATCTCAGCACTTTGGGAGGGTGAGGCAGGTGGATCATCTGAGGTCAGAAGTTTCAGACCATCCTGGACAACATGATCAAACCTTGTCTCTACTAGAAATACAAAAATTAGCTGGGCTTGGTGGCAGATACCTGTAATCCCAGCTACTTCAGAGGCTGAGGCAGAAGAATCACCCGAACCCAGGAGGTAAAGGTTGCAGTGAGCCAAGATTGCACCACTGCACTCCAGCCTGGGCAACAAGAGCGAAACTCCACTCAAATACATACATACATAAATACATACATACATACATACATACATATATACAGAGATGATTCAGTCATGAGGAATCCTCCCTCATGAATGGATTGATGTTATGAGATTGGGCTAGTTATTGCAGGAGTGGCCTCCTTATAAAATAATGAGCTTGGGCCCATTTTCTGTGTCTTGTGCTTGGTTGTCCTTCTGCAATGGGATGAGCCTCACCAGATGCTCATGCCATGCTCTTGAACTCCTCAGCCTCCAGAGCAGTGAGCCAAATAAACCTTTGTTGTTTACAAATTTCCCAGTCTGTGGGTTTCTGTTATGGCAGCAGAAAACAGACTAAGATACCATAGTTTGCTTCTTTGAAGTGGGTGGGCAGCTGTGACAATTAAGGAATCACCTTCAGTACTAAGAGTCTGCATTGCAATGGTTTGGGGGGCCATTTTCAGGTTTTGTACAGCAGTCTTTCTTGGGTCACATTTTCACTGCTCCTTATTTCAAAAGGTCAAGTCAGGCATCTTTTAAGCAGGATTTATGGGTAGGTTCTGATGGCATCTTTCTTATATCTGCATATGATTGGAAAATCTAAGAGCATTTGGGAATCTTATCACTGACTATCATTTTTATTGTAACTCTGCATTAAAGTGGGGTGTTGCTGTTGTTGTTGTTGTTGTTGTTGTCGTTGTTGTCGTCATTGTCTGAGACTGATAAAGTACCATGGGAGCAGAATTACAATACTGGGAAAGTGGTGGCTAGGTTTATAAAAGCAAAACAGTCAATGATGTTCTCATTCTCAAATTATTTCGAAATAAAAAGATTTTTAAGAAAAATTTACTTAAAATAATTCTCTTTTTTTGTTTAGCTACCAGCTTCCAATATTCTTAGATTATTTTATTTTGATTTTGGGGGGTTTTATTATGATTTAAAAATTAGCTGGGCTAATTTTTTTTTATATTTTTATTAAAAAAAATTGTATAAAACATTTTTTTTTATAAATTGTATAAAACATTTACATGGTTCTAAAGGCAAGCCATTAAAAAAAAGTATATTCAAAGAAGTATGTTTTCTATCCCTGTTCCCAGCCTCCTCCATAAGTAATCATTTTCATTAGCTTTCAGTTTATACTCATTGTCTTTTCTTTAAAATTCAAAATATTGTATGTGTGTGTGTTTTATGTACACATATACGTACATACACGTTTCCCTCTTTCTTGGATACAAGTTGACATATTCTACACACTATTCTACATCTTCTTGTTTTATTAAGTAATAGATATTCTGGAATTCGTTCAACAGCATGATATTGAAATTGTCCTTTTTTCTTTTTAAAACTCCAGGATATTCCACTGGATTTACATTTTTCAAAATCTCATTTGATAAACATTTACTGTCTACTGTGTTTGTCATCTGTCAAGAGTAGTGCATAGCATCATAGGGTAAACAGAAATGAGCAACATATAGTCTTCACCCTCAAGAAACAAAATTTTAAAACACTTTTAAAAATGCGTACCTCTCCCTGATCTACAGTAGCTGATCCAGTAGTAATTATTTTTATTTTTGCCCATCTCCTTTTTAGAGAACACTGAGTAAAAAATTTTTGCCATCTATTGTTTCTATTATATTTAATGTCATTTCAGTAGTATTTATAAGCATTCTAGGAGCACATCCCAAAATTTAAAATATTTAGGTACATGATTGTAACGTGTGAGGCAGAGAAGTACAGCATATGAATGTATGCTATTTCTAAATATTTGCTATTAATTTTAATCCCTCTAAAGTCAGAATATACCAGTCTGAATTACTATAATTATACCATTCTTTTAAAAGCTCAGCACCTCTTTATTCCCAATATTACTCCAATCATTATCATTGTAACAGGTTCCTGTTCTGTACCTCACTCACTTCTCTGTACTCTTATTCAATTTTCCTTATTTCTTTAATAGCCCTACCTCATAAGGTGTTGAAATTTTCTTTGAAGACTTAGGCATTGAGGCAGTGGGGGTACTAGCCTAAACTTATTGAAAGCAGCTCACCTACGGTACTTTGTCACAGGAGTGGGCATATTTGTGGTAGGTATTGTCCTTCCTATCTCTGTGTTGGCTCCTAGGAGCACTCCATCTCTCAGGGTCCTGAGTCTGACTTTGCATCTTTGAATAGGGTGTCTCTCCTTAAAGTCTTCTTGATTACACCTTGGGTTTTCCTCTTCTTTGCCTGTCCTCCAGTAGTGGCCGTGAAGCCTATTCATGTTATTGTTTGGCTACTCCTGGCCCTTCCATCCTGGACCTAGTTGCTCTTGAACTCTGCATATAATGCCTCCTTCCCTTTCTCCCTCTCCTTTTCCCCACTTACCCTCTAAGTTTTCTAATTTCTTTTCACACTCCATGTATGGCTTTAGTCAAGCGTAACCCTTGTCCCTAAATCCACAAATATAAAGCTAGGAAATGTTACTTGTCTAGTTTTTCTAGAGAAGGAAATTTCTCAGGCCTTTATATGCTTCCTCATACAATTGTAGGTTGCAGTAAGGTAAAATGGCTGAAAAGTGGTGAAGGAACATGTTCAAGAAGTTTAATATGATTTCACTACATGAATGTAGATGTGGTAATCTAGCACCTACTGCACTACTTAAAGCATTTCCTACAGTGAACGCATCTGAGAAAATAAATACTATTCCTGAAGTAGCCTCACAAAAGCCTTTTTTAATTCAGAAAATTGATTGCATGTTCACTAAGTCAGCATTTTCTCTCAGCAGGCATCACAACTAATGACATTAATGAGAGCCATGCTATATTTTTTAAAACAAAGGATAAAAATGGACAAAATTGAGAATTTTAAAAGGGAGTTATTTCCAGTGATCTGTTTGAACATTGTAATTAACCAAGAAATAAAACAAGAAAAGGCCATTTTAATTGTGTTTTTTAGTATTCCATTAACAGTGCATCAAGCTACTTATGAATTGGGACAGTATAAAATGAGTGCTTATGTTAAAGTAGGAAAGCCATCAGTCTGCATGCAGTACAGAGCCTTGTATTTATTTGAGTATCCCAGACCTGAATGAGTATTATCACCATTAGATAATGCGTGAATGTCTATTTTAACAAAAGGGTGTCTTTTTAGTATTATAGAGAACAAACACTAAATTGACTAAATAAATGAAGTTCAAACAAGAAATAAAAGTTAGAAGTTGCTTGTTTTTGTTGGTAGTGATATGCTTTTGTAGCCCCAGCAAATTAAATCAGCATTGTTACCCTCAACAAGGAGCTTTATAATATGTAATATGTAAAATAACCCTTCCCAAAAAAGAAGAGAGCCAGGACCCATGTTGAACTAAAAGCAAGCCTGTCCCTGGTGTCACCTTAGCAGTTTTAGTGAGAAAGATGGAGTTTCTAAGGACACTAGTTCACAATTGTGTTCTCTCTCTTTTCTGTCTTTCATTATTTAAGTTTTTTTTTTTTTTTTTTTTTTTTTGCTCTCTTATTTTAATATGTGTGTCTCTATGTATGGGCATGTAAATAACTATGCAGATGTTGGCAACTATGTAAGAAAATGTTTTAACCCAGCCAAAACAATTTCAGAGCTCAATATGTCATGGGAAATTCTTGGGAGAGTATGACCAATTGAGGGTTGTTTGTTTGTTTGTTTGTTTGTTTTTAAGATAGAGTCTTCCTCTTTCCCCAGGCTGGAGTGTAGTGGCGTGATCTTGGCTCACTGCAACCTCCGCCTCCTGGGTTCAAGCAATTCTAGTGCCTCAGCCTCCCAAGTAGCTGGGACCATAGGTGTGCGCCACCACACCTGGCTAATTTTTGTGTCTTTAGTAGAGACAAGGTTTCACCATGTTGACCAGGCTGGTCTTGTACTCCTGACCTCAAATGATCTGCCCACCTCGGCCTCCCAAAGTGCTAGGATTGCAGGCATGAGCCACTGTGCCTGGCCAATCATCATAAATGTATGCTTTTTAATGGACCATATATAAAATTCTATTCTGGTTCTTTATATGGTTGGGTTTTACTTTTATCTAAGTACTGTAAGCACATGGTTTTAAAAGCTACTTCTAACAACAAAAAAGCAGTTTCTGTCCTAATTTGTTCCAACTCAGCCACTTTAAGCATTTTTGCTGTTCTGTAACAACGTGTATTTATATTACTATTTCTTGATTTCATAGTTTCACAGTTATTGCCTTTCTGCTATGAAATATGTAGCTCTTTTATGTTCCTCCCCTCCCACTCCACTTCCTGATCCCTACTTATTTTCTCATCTCCGTTTTTATAATATTCAAATTTCAGTCATTCATGTAATATGATTGTATTTCTTGTATAATTTATTGTTATATCTGGGGTGAATCATTGATTCATTTCTTTGATTGCTTAGCTTTTTTTGTTGTTTTATTTTTTGTTCTTGTTGTTGTTGTTGTTGTTGTTTTAAGACAGAGTCTCACTCTGTTACCCAGACTGGAGTGCAGTGGCATGATCTTGGCTCACTGCAGCCTCCACCTCCCAGATTCAAGCAACTCTCCTGCCTCAGCCTCCCAAGTAGCTGAGATTACAGGAGCATGTCACCGCACCCGGCTAATTTTTTTTGTATTTTTAGTAGAGACGGTGTTTCACTATGTTGGCCAGGCTGGTCTCAAACTCCTGACCTCATGATCCGACTGCCTTGGCCTCCCAAATTGCTGGGATTGCAAGTGTGGGCCACCATGCCCTGCCTGATTGCATAGTTTTTAAATGTATTATTGCTAATTTATCCCTAGGCTGTCCCACTAAACTGTGTAACTTTCCTCAGTACATTCAACCCCACTGGATAATTTATCGCATTCATTGTCTTTCTTGGTGACAGGGGGCCCCCTTCCCTGTGAGCCTTTCATTTATTTAATTCTAAGTTGGTTGCTGTCCTGGCCTGCTGGGCTCATCATGAGAATTCCTTTTGCCTTTCAGCTGTGCTAGAGTCTTTGTTCCCTAGGCTTCTTGTTTTGTTGTTGTTGTTGTTGTTTTGGCTTCCTTTTTCATTTTTATAAAGTATGCCCTCTAGTAATTTTCTGAGAAGAGGTGCTTTTTTGAGGTAGCTGAAAATGTCTTTATATTACTCTATAATTTGATTGAGTTTGGCTGGGTGTAGAATTCTAGGTCACAATTTTGAAAATATATAGCATATGATAAAAGGTTGTATGATGCAATTAGACTACTTGGGTTCATATCATACTTAACCAGCTGTGTGTGACATGGGCACATCACATAACCCTTCCGTGCTTAAGTTTCCTCATCTAAAAATCAGGCATAGTATCTTACCTGCCTTTACAGTTATTGAGAAGATTAATTGAATAATGTATGTAAAGCACTTAGAGCAGTGCCTGGCTGTTTTTCTCCAAAAGCTTTAATGATACTCTCTTTACCCCAGTACCCTAAAATTTCACAATGATTTGCTTTACTGTGGGCCTTTTTAAAAGTCATTATGCTGAGTGCTTAGAAGTATTTTTAAATCTGGACACTCGTTGTTCTTCAGTTCAGAAATTTTAAAAAATATTTCTTAAAATTAAAAAATATTTCTTTAAAATATTTTTAAAAATATTTTTAAAAATATTAAAAAATATTCCTTTTCTCTAGTTTCTCTGTTCTTCTTTTTAGGAGTTGCTGTTATTCAAATAATATAAGGGCTTATAAGACTGGGCTTCGTCTCTAACCTTTTCTTTCCTGTTTCTCCTTCTTTATCTTTTTGCTCTACTTTGAGAGATTCCCTCAACTTGATCTTCTAACCGTTCTAAATCTTCTAACAATTTATAATTGTTTGAATCTCCTGGTTTAGCTCTCATTTTTTATTTTCAAGGACTTTTTTCTGCATGTTTTTCTTCTAAACTATTATATAGTTTCATACTCTTTATAGGTTTCATATTCTTATCTATCTCAAAGTAGTATATTTTTGAAATTTTCTTTGCCTTATACAGGAAACAGTTCCCTCAGAAAAATATTAAGAGGGAAGTGTTAAATAGGTGCCTGGGAACACTGTGTATAAGGGTAAATTTGTTATTGGTGATCAGGCAAAGACTAGGCCATTTTTTTTTAATTTTTATTTTTTATTGTAATTTAGGTTCTGGGGTACATGTGCAGATCATGCAGGATTGTTGCATAGGTACACATGTGGCAAGGTGGTTTGCTGCCTTCATCCCCCCATCACCTATAACTGGTATTTCTCCCCTCATTATCCCTCCCTACCCTCCCCACCCCCTCATCCCTCCCCTAGCCACCCCCTACTGACTGCAGTGTGTGATGCTCCCCTCCCTGTGTCTACGTGTTCTAATTGTTCAACGCCCGCCTATGAGTGATAACATATGGTGTTTGGTTTTCTGTTCTTGTGTCAGTTTGCTGAGAATGATGGTTTCCAGATTCATCCATGTCCCTATGAAGGACACAAACTCATCATTTTTTATGGCTGCATAGTATTCCTTGGTGTATATATGCCACATTTTCTTTATCCAGTCTATCAATGATGGACATTTAGGTTGGTTCCAGGTTTTTGCTATTGTAAACATGCCACAGTGAACATTTGTGTGCATGTGTCTTTATAATAGAACAATTTATAATTCTTTGGGTATATACCCAGTAATAGAATTGCTGGGTCAAATGGAATTTCTATTTCTAGGTCCTTGAGGAATTGCCACACTGTCTTCCACAGTGGTTGAACTAATTTACACTCCCACCAACAGTGTAAAAGTGTTCCTATTTCTCCACATCCTATCCAGCATCTGTTGTCTCCACAATTTTTAATGATCACCATTCTAACTGGTGTGAGATGGTATCTCAATGTTGTTTTGATTTGCATTTCTCTAATGACCAGTGATGATGAGCATTTTTTCATATGATTGTTGGCCTCATCGATGTCTTTTGTAAAGTGACTGTTCATATCCTTTGCCCACTTTTGAATGGGTTTGTTTGTTTTTTTCTTGTAAATCTGTTTTAGTTCTTTGTAGATCCTGGATATTAGCCCTTTGTCAGATGGGTAGATTGCAAAAATTTTTTTCCCATTCTGGTAGTTGCCAGTTCACTCTAATGATTGTTTCCTTTGCTGTACAGAAGCTCTGGAGTTAATTAGATCCCATTCGTCTGTTTTGGCTTTTGTTGCCGTTGCTTTTGGTGTTTTAGCCATGAAGTCCTTGCCTATGCCTATGTCCTGAATTTTTGGACTAGGCCATTTTTTGAAAGCCTTATCTTTTATCTCTAGATCTTTTGTTCTTAAGCCGGCCAGTTTGACTGAAGAATCTTCTGATCTTCTTCCTTGGGCTAGGGGTATGTGTGTTGGGGGAGAAAGGGTACATAGGGGCATCTAAGTCTGACTGCAGTGGTTCTGAGAATCAAGGCTGAGGGTCTTTAACATGTTTAATACATGGAACTTTCCTGTTAATCTTCTTGTTTAAGTACAGCGCTTCAGTTTGACATGAGCTAGGGGTGTGGTGTCCAAAGTCTCCAAAAAGTGGGGGAGGGTAATTTGCTTGGTCAAGGATATCCAGGGTCATACTCCTCCTATAAGTTTCAGCCAGTCCTCTTGTTATCTGCTCTACCATACAATCCTGCCCTCAAAAGACAGCTGGTGCTTCCTATTCCTAAACCTTTCTTGGGGACATTTTGAGAGGCATATCAGTGTGTTTCTTACTGGCTTGCCTTATTGAAAGCTTGGTGTGTTCAGGTTCTACAAAAAGACATCAAGAAGGGATTCGATATGCAAGAAATTTATTGAAAGTGAAAATGAGTGGGTAGGGAGCTGGAGGAGGCTGAGATAGTCATCACAGGTTATACAGCTCTGACCCTGTTGGAGGAGAAAAGGAAGAAAAGAAGGAGGATTGGGTAGGAAAAGTATTTGACTACTAAGGTGCAGTTTCAAGGATGTTTTCGCAAGGCCTGTTGGGAGTCCTTGAGCCAAAGTTGGCCATCAGAGACCCATATCTCACAGGAATTAGCCGGCTTAAGTATTCCTGCTGCTCTTAGTCACCTGCTGAGAGTATTTATAGTAGCTGCTTTGAAGTCCCCTGCTAATTCCAACATCTGGGCTCCCTCAAAGGCAGCTTCGATTTTCTGCTTTTCCCCCCCCCCCTTTGTAAAGGTCACACTTTTCTGTTTTGTGCATGTCTCCTAACATTTTGTTATAGCAACTGTGGATACTGACAGCTTCCTCCATCTAGGGCTTGTTCTTTTTTAGCAACTTGCTGGACTAGTTCAGTGCAACCTCTGACGTCCCTCTTCAAGACAGGTATGGTTCTTATCCATGCATTTCTCTACTACCTCCTTTGGTGTTACACTTAACCAGTCAATAGCTGATTGCTCCCTTCTTTTTGACAGTACCCTGTGGTGTAAATTGCTCCATGGTCTGATCCAATTAAAGTTGGGTCCCTTGTCAAGAACAAGGTTTTCTAGTCTTTGAGATTTACTATACTCTTCCCTGAGCAGAATCTCTGCACTATGATCAGGAGCTGGGGAAAATGGAGAACTCACTCTTCGTTGGCTGTTCCACCCAGATCCTCCCTCTGAATCTGGGTCTTTGTGTTGCTGGGGAGGAGGAAGCATGAACTGTGCCTCCTTTTGCCTCTGCTGCTGTTCAGTATGGATCTTCCACAGCCCAAAACCAGGAAGCATGATATCTGTCAGTGTTCACCACGTGCTGAATGTACTCAGAATAGTTCTTTCACTCTAGGAAGTTGAAGGAGATGGGAGCTGCTACTCATCTGCCAAGCCCACCTCTGTAGCTCTCTTGGGCAAGACAGAGCTATGTAGGAAGAGGGGAACTACACTCTTTACTAGCTTCCTCACCTCATTCCTCTGCTTTTAGCTGGAGTTTAGGGTGGGGAAATGGCTGCTGCCATCACCTTCTGCCGCTTGCTCAATATAGGCCTTCCACAGACTGGAGTCATGGAAAATGGGATCTGCCAATGTTTATTCGCTGCCAAATCCACCCCGAGCAGCTATTCCATCTCAAGGAGCTGATCTGCCCTTAGCTGCTGAACTCTGTAAAACAGTTCTTCGGCAAAAAAGAGCTGTTGGGTGACAGGTGCAGTTCCTATACAGTCCCTATCTCAAATGCTACAGCCTCTTATTCTTCCAAATTTCTGTAGATTCTGTTGAATAAATGCTTCTCAATTTGTTATAAGCTCTTTGGTCAGTCTCCAAGGAGTTTGAATGATTGTCATTTTTGTCCAGCTACATAATACGTCTTTCCAGGGGAGAGATATCCCTCAGCTCCTTTATACAGCCATTCCAGAAGCCCCACCTAGTCATTGTGGAGTTTTTTGAGACAGAGTTTTGCTCCGTCACTCAGGCTGCAGTGCAGTGGCATGATCTCAGCTCACTGCAACCTCTGCTTCCCGGGTTCAAGCGATTCTCCTGCCTCAGCCTCCCAAGTAGCTGGGATTACAAGCACACACCACCCTACCCAGCTAATTTTTATATTTTTAGTAGAGTCAGGGTTTCACCATGTTGGCCAGGCTGGTCTTGAACTCCTGACCTCGAGTGATCTGCCCACCTCTGCCTCCCAAAGAGCTGGGATTGCAGGCGTGAGCCACTGCATCTGGCTGTCATTGTGTTTTTAATGATTCTGTCTTAATAAAAAATTAGTTTTTCACAAATATAATCAAGTGACTTAAATTGAAAAGACTAACCTAAGAGTTTTTGAAAGGTACGATTTTATTATGGAAATTTGCTTGATTGAGCTTTACTTTAATCAAGACTTTATATTTCCATTTTTAGAAGTAATTCAGAAAAATAGCTAACCTATAAAGTTCATCTTCAGAATTGAGTCGTTATAGGTCTAAGAAGCAGTATAGCAGCGTATTAAGAGCCAGGTATTCTGGGGCCAGACTGCCTAGGTTCAATCTTTACTTTGCAGCATATTAATTCTACCTAGGTTCCAATCTTTGCTTTGCAGCTTATTAGTTATTTTTATTTTTATTTTTGAGACAGAGTCTTGCTCTGTCACCTAGGCTGCAGTGCAGTGGCATGATCTCAGCTCAGGGCAACCTCTGCCTCCCAGGTTCAAGCAATTCTTCTCCCTCAGCCTCCTGAGTAGCTGGGATTATAGATGTGTGCCACCACACTCAGCTTATTTTTATATTTTTAGTGGAGATGGTGTTTCACCATGTTGGCCAGGCTGGTTTTGAACTCCTGACCTCAGGTGATCCACCCACCTCGGCCTCCCAAAGTGCTGGGATTACATGCGTGAGCCACCACGCCCAGCTGCAGTTTATTAGTTCTATGAGTGAGTTACTTAACTGCTCTCTGTCTATTCATATATAACATGAGCGTCATCTGCCTCTTAGAATTATTGTTAGGTTAAATGGGTCAACACATCTAAAATAGAGCCTGACTCATAGTAAGTACTCAGTAAATGTTAGCTGATGATTATTGTTGTTAGACATATTAAAGGCAAATAATCATCTCATCTTTGTATTTTATTATTGAGACCAATAATATTATTGTCTATAGCAGAGACCTTGGTGAAATGCTGGGTGCCCAATTAACTGTAATAGGATCTTTAGTTCCCTCTAGTGGAAGAAAATTAGATATGCTCTTTGCATAAACGTGCTGCTTTTGGAATTGTGATAATTTAACCTAATAAAATTACTCCTGAATAACCAAAGACAATATCCACCTAAATAAATAGATTTTAAAAATTGTTAAAACTTACAATCTTAAATATTCTTTCCAAACAAAACTTTTTCAGGGCCATGTAATTTATAATATTAAGTAATACAGTATATAAACCGTCCAGTGACATAAAAAGTTAGGCATATATTACATTTGTTTAAAGCAAGTGCATTCAGTAGTAGGTGTACCTTGAAGTTTTCCATCTTAACATTCATACCCAGTTTTCTACAAGTAGATGGCATTTCTTGGTCATGCTTTGAAAAGTCTTTAATCATTGTGATATGCCACCAGGAATAGATTTCCTTGAAGTTTTGGCATTTTTAGCATCTTCTTCCACATGGTATATGGGGTAACAGAAAGATTACTAGATTGAGAATCTGAGACTTGGGTTCATCTTCCAGTTCTGCTATGCACTATCTGTGTGAATTCGGGCTTGTTTTCCTAGGGCCTCATTTTCCTTTTTAGTAAAATTTGAGGATAGAGAGGAGTATGTGATGTGTCACTTCTGTTTCTAACATTCTCTGATTCAGTGATACGTACACTTTGATGTGAGACAGGAGATGTGTAATAGACGTTGAGTCCAAGTTGGGTAAAGGGGTCCTATATGCTTCATGCTGCCTTCTAGCAGGATTGGCAGGAATGGAAATCACCCGCAGTGGAATAATTTGGTAAATGCCAAGCTCTTAAGGCATCTACGGGGGCGGTTGCTAGATTGCAGCAGAGTATGCCTCCCTCAGCTTGTGAGATTGTTAAAGAGAACTTTGAGGCAACGTCTAACTGGGATTTTGATGAATGAGTAAGGGTTTACCAGGCAGAGAAGGAAGCACGTGGAGTGTCACACAGAGAGAACAACACAGGGGGTCGATGCAGAAGCTGTGGGTGGTTCAGGATTGGGGTCAGGGAGGCTGAAGGAAGAAGCTGCTGGAAAGAAATGTATAAATGTGTGACTTCAAAAAAGAAAAGAAGCAAAACCTAAATTGTTTGACTAAGAAGCAGTAGAGCTAGCTTCTATTTCCAGTTATGCTGTTAAATAGGTCTGTGAACCCTAGATAAGATTTTTTGGAAGCCTTTCAAAGCCATGTTGAGGGATTATAATGTCTGCTGTATGGAATGGAGCTCAGTGAAGGTTTTGGAATAACATGATAATATCTGTTTTAGAGTAAAACTATGATGACACTTTAATGAGTCGAATGAGAAGAAACTAGAGGCAAAGAAACCCCTTTAAAGATCTTTGCTGTGATCCAGTCAAGAATCAGTGAGGACTGAAACTAGGGTAACAGCAGTAAGGGAAAGATAGTTTTGACAGGTGTTGCAGAAATAGAATGGGCAGGTTTTGGCAGCTGCATATAGGAAGTAGAGAAGTGGTAGATGGTGTGAAGATGACTCCAAGGGCTGTCTGGAAGATTAATAATTTTGGTAATCAGTAGTCCGCACACATACAGCTATGTGGATTCTGTTTTACTTTTCTTAACTATGTCCTTATTATTAAACATTTTGAATGTGCCTAGTTTTTTTTCCAAATAATCCTCTGGTCAGCTTGACATTCTTTTTGAAATATGTGATTTTCCCAAAAAAATGTAGATGAAAAACTGCAAAGTTAAAGTAGACATAGAACTACACTTTATATAGTAGTGTAGTTTACTAATAGATGTTTACCTTGCTGCCTTCTTGTCATCAAACTTGGTTTGATTGACATTTGTTAAACATAGGAAAGAATGATTTCCACCAAAAATGGTGAAAGGAAAAGAAAACAATTTATTGTGCATGTGCACCGTGGCAAGCACTCTTACATACTTTATTAATCATCCAGGCCTAACTATAACCCTGTATAGGAGTTGTTATCTTATTCTTTCTGTTTTACAAATGAGGAAACAGATGTTTCAAGGTTATTACAGCTACTAAGTGATGAAGACACGAAAGACAAGCCTTTTGACTACAAGTCTGTTGCCCTATCTATTATATGATAATTGCCTGCCAGCAGAATGTGTTAATGGTTAAAAGGATAGGTGCCACACTTGTGGAAGTAGGGTGACCAGTCATCTTGGTTTGCCTGGGAATGAGGGCGGGTTCTCAGAACCCAGAACTTTTAACCTGGAAAGATCCTCAGTGCTACTACTGAGAAAGTCCCAGGCAAACCAGGACAGGTTGTTTCCCTGTCCAGAAAAGTCACTTATATGAAATAAACCATTATCTAGAATGACTTAAATAATGTATTTACCGTATTTCTTTCCCATAATATTGTGTCATCAATGCTAAGTGACAAATGATTCCTAAGTGAAGAGGAGTTAAGGCCCTGCCTGCCCTCCATCTCTTTGTTTTCACTGGCTCTGAGCATCCTGCCTTGCTGCACCTACACTCAACTGTGGGTGAATCAGATACCAGCCTTTGCCTTTAAGTCAGTTTTATTTTATTTTTTATTTTTATTTGTTTATTTGTTTATTTTTAGACAGAGTCTCACTCTGTATCCCAGGCTGGAGTGTAGTGGCATGATCTTGGCTCACTGCAGCCTCCAGCTCCTGGGCTCAGGTGATCCTCCCACCTCAGTCTCCTGAGTAGCTGCGACTACAGGCACACATCAGCATACCTGGCTAATTTTGGTGTGTTTTTTTTTTTGTAGAGATGGAGTTTTGCCATGTTGCCTAGGCTGGCCCCAAACTCCTGGGCTCAAGCGAATCACCTGCCTTCGCCTCCCAAAGTGCTAGTAGAATTACAGGCATGAGCTACTGTGCCTGGCCTCAGTAGTAGTGAGGTTTACTAATATAGTAGTGTGGTTTTAAAAACTAACTCAGTTTTTAAGGAAAATTATGTTTTGCCCATTCCAAATTTGATGAAATGGCAAAAGAGCTATTCAGGAAAAGTCAAGAAAGAAGGTAGATTGATTATAAATGTACATTCTTTAAAAAGTAAGGAAATACATATTCTGGCATTCGGTCTGCCACAAACAGGGAAAACCGTTAGCATTATGACTTGACAGGTACTCTAAAATATATTTATGTTAAATGTTACACTCCAATGAGTAAACAGTTTATATTATGTTGACGCCAAGATGGAAATCAAGAAATTGTGCCACATAGAATATCCCCAAGGGTACTTTCTGTGATTTTTTTCATAGTAAGGAAAAAAGCATACTTTATCATAGTTTCACGCATTTCACAAAGTAAAGTGCTGGGTTTGGAGGCAAAAGGCTAAAATGATATTAGGGGTGTACATATTTTTATGTAAATAATAGTTATCCTCTGCCGGGCGCGGTGGCTCAAGCCTGTAATCCCAGCACTTTGGGAGGCCGAGGCGGGTGGATCACGAGGTCAAGAGATCGAGACCATCCTGGTCAACATGGTGAAACCCCGTCTCTACTAAAAAAAATACAAAAAATTAGCTGGGCATGGTGGCACGTGCCTGTAATCCCAGCTACTAAGGAGGCTGAGGCAGGAGAATTGCCTGAACCCAGGAGGCGGAGGTTGCGGTGAGCCGAGATCGCGCCATTGCACTCCAGCCTGGGTAACAAGAGCGAAACTCCGTCTCAAAAAAAATAATAATAATAATAATAGTTATCCTCAAAATTGTGCCCAGGGTATAAAAGGAGGCAGTAGCTTCTATGGCTCCCCAGTCTTAAACAGTGCTCTGGTAGCGACCAAGAGGTGGGTTAGCTGATTGTCTGCCATGATCTGATCTTAGGACATCAATGTCTAGATCAGTCACTCTGGTTTTGTGCTTCCCCTAAATTTTACTGCAGAATATTTTGGGGTAGAACATCTATTACTTTAACAGATTTTAAAAATGATTTCTGGCCCCAAATAAGTTAAAAATTGCTAATTTACAGTAGAGCTATATTTTCAGGTCTTTGAGTATGGTACTTCCTGGTTTTATAGAAAAGATTAAATGAAAACAGTATAGTCCAAGAGTAGGACAATGTATTACTTAAAATTGTATTAAAACAAGGATAAATATGGCCTTTTCAAAATTCCTGTTTCCCTCAGTCCAGAGTTTCACTATGTACAAAAAGTATCTCCTCTGTGACTTTTCAACCAATGAAGGTGATTCTGCTTTACAAGTTTCTTCTGCTTTTTGAAAAAAAATAGGACTGCAAGACAAGCTATTTAACTTATATACACCTGTTATTTAGCAACTATCTCTTGGTATAAATCTGCATTTGGCAGTAGACCAGCAAAATAAAATATAGAAATAATTTGACAGTTGAGGCTATGAGTTTGCAGGGCTGTCAGTGTCCCTGATTTCAAAGTATTTATCGAAACAATTTATCTTTCTTGGTCCTTTTTCAAATAAGTGTCACATATTGGTAGGTATTTCCTTATGATAAATTTGTTTTATACTATTTTTATGAGACTTTGTTGACAAAAGGATTCCGTAGCTGGATGGGGAAACCCATATTGTGAAAAAAAAAAAAAAAAAGACTCAATTATTTCACTATGCCATACAGAATTTTTACCTCAGTCATTCATTTTTTACATATTGAAACAGACCACAAATTGCTTTCTGGGAAAAATTTTGGCCTTGCTGTCAGTATTTCCTGGGCTGGCTCCATCCTGGAAGAAGGAAGTTTGGGGGAGAAGTAGGTAGTAAGGAAATCTGTCCTATCAACATGTCCTTGTTGAGCTCCTCGGCTGTCAGTTAATAAATATAGAAAGTAAATTATAGATAACACAATTATGAAAGTATAAAGCACAGGTATATGGAGAACATTTTTTTTACTTTGACATATTAGTTGAATTCCCATTTTATTGCAGTAACTTCTCTTGCTTTTTAAATTTTATTGAAGAACGTAGGCACAATAAAATGAACCCATCTAACTGTACACTTCAGTGAGTTTTAACAAATGTATGCATTCTGTCATCCCACAAAGTTCCTTCGGGCTCTAACAGGTATGCTTTTTAAGGCTTTAATATTGAAAAGTAATTGAGTTATAAACTGATATTTCTCTAATTTTCTTTTATAAAGTAAGGAATACCGTGTTGAAATAGATGTCTGGTTTTTCTAATAGTAAAATGCCCTGATCTTCCCCTCTTTGGTTTACATTTCCCAAAATGAAAAGCAACAGAGCAATTGCACCTTTTAAATTTCGAGCATTGTATTTCTATTTTTGTCATATACAAATTGGTTACGCTTATCAGAACTGAAAACCGTTTGGGAAATATATTACCAAAACCCCATTAGTTTGTAAATGCTTAATGCATTTAAGATTGATTTCTAATTAATACGCATTTGCCTATTTAAGAACATTTTCACATCAGTCAAACATTCTGAATTCATAGTGTGCTGCTTTCTTTCTTTATTCACCTGATGATGATATTTGGGGCCATAGGAATTTTTTTTCAGTGGGCAAGAATTCAAAGAAATTAGAAGCTGCTTGGATTTCTCTTTGTGTGTAGAAAAAGACAATAAAATGTATAGCGCTAGTAGTAAAACATGTAAAAAAAAAAATCAAAGAAATTATGAGTTTGCAGTTGACCCAGATTTCTGTGGGGGCCTGTCCAGGCCTCTACTCTTCACTAGCTGAGAAGGTCAGCTTTCCTGAAAGTCAATGAGGAAGACAGCCTCATTAAAGCCAACCTGACCTGTGCTGTTGCCAAAGGCAGCTGATATCTTTATTCTTCAGCTTGGTTATTAGATAAAGGTAGAACCCAGCAGCAGAAATTGACTTTGCTACTATAATCCTGCCAAGGTTCTGCTTGGATTCCTTTCTTAAAATATCATTTGGTCATTAATTTCAGTACACTAAGGAAAAATATGTTGAGTCAATAATGACTTTCATTTACTTATTTTGTTATTAATATTTATTGAAATAAACACATTAATACTTGTCCTAATTCTTTCTATGACTAGATTAGAATATTCTTTATTTGGATTTGGAGTTCAGGGCAGCTCTTAGCGAATTTTGTGTACCTGTTGAACTTCTAATACAACCTAGACATTGTTTGGAAATGAATGAGAATACTTATATATTTGTTAGGAAAAGAGCTGTGTCTAGTTTCTGACTATTACTAGTTATAGTGCAGCTGAAATAAGCCGATTCTGTAATAGTCTTGATGACCTGTCATTCAAGTCAGTATTAATATATTAGCACTGCTGTGTGATTATATCTTAGGATATATAAAAACTATGCAGGGTGCTCGATCCAAGATGGCCATTTAGGAACAGCTCAGGATTGCAGCTCCCAGTGAAAGCGCAGAGGGTGAGTGGATGCCGCATTTTTATTGCCCACAGACTAGGAAATTCCCAGGTGGAGGAACTCCACAGGTCACCAGCGCGGCTGTTTCGGCCAGCGCGGCTGTGCCAGCCGGCGCCGCTGCTTTGCCCCGTGCGGCTGCTTTGTCAGCGCCCCGGGGCAGCGGTTCTCCGTACAAAATACACCGGTCCGGGTGCCCTTTTGGCTGGCGATTGGAGCCACGGGAAGTCGCCCATTCGTCTGTTTAAAAAGGGGACTGAGCAGGGAACCAGGACAGTAGATTCCAGGGCAAAAAAAAAAAAGCGCCACAAACCTCAGTGCCGCTGTTTAAGCCAGCACAGTGAGTGGCCGCAGGGGAAAACAAACAGACCCCGGCGCCTCTTCAACAGGCGACTGGAACACCAACTTAAAAAAAAAAAAGGCTCTGAGGCAGGGAGCCAGGAGATCAGGCTCGGCTGGTCCCACCCCCACAAAAGAACAGCAATCAGAAACTCTGGATTGAGAGTTTCACAGCAAGCGCAGCTGAACCCGGGACGGTCCAGCTCTGTGGGGGAGGGGTGTCCGCCATTACCGAGGCAGCCCGCCGCGACAGAGGTAGTCGGCCAATGCTGAGGCAGCCCGCCATTGCCAAGGCAACCCGCCATTGCTGAGGAAGCCTGCCGTTGCCAAGGCAACCCGCCATTGCTGAGGCAGCCCGCCGTTGCCAAGGCAACCTGCCACAGCAGAGAGACTCCGCCTCAACAGAGGCGGGCCACCATCGCCAAAGCAGTTCCAACTACACCTATATAAACAGGACTGCAAGGAAGTTCACTCGGCAGCTGGGCGGAGCCCACAGCAGCTCAGCAAAGCCTCTACAAGCCGACAGTGACTAGGCTGCCTCCTTGCTGGGCAGGGCAGGTCTGAAGGGAAAAAAAAAGAAGGCAGCAGTGTAACAGAGACTCATAAATAAAGCGCTAAATCCCTGGGACAGAGAACCTGGCAACAAAAAGCAGTTTATAAGTTCTGCTGCAGCAGACCTAAACGTACCTGCCCAGCAGCTCTGAATGAACAACAACAGAGCTCACAGCTCACCATTTGAGCTCCTATAAAGAAGAGACCTTCTCCTCAAGCTGCTCCCTGACCCCTATATATCCAAAGAGACACCTCATAAAGGAGAGATCAGATTGACACTAGGCGGGTATCCTTCTGGGACAAAGATAGCAGAAGAAGAAAACTGGTAACAACCCTTACTGTTCAGCAGCTGCTGCAGGTGAACCCCAGGCAAGCAGGGCCTGGAGTGAACCTCAGCAGACCTACTGCAGAGGGGCCAGACTGTCAGAAGGAAAACCAAGAAACAGAAATAACCTCATCATCAACAAACAGAACGTCAATCTGAAAGATTTGAGACCCAGTCTGAAAGCCAGCAACTACAAAGTCGACAGGTGGATAAATCCTTAAAGATGGGAAGAAACCAGCGCAAAAAGGATGAAAACACCCAAAACCAGAACACCTCTCCTCCTACAAGGGATCACAACTCCTCACCAGCAAGGGAACAAGGTTGGAGGGAGAACGAGTGTGATGAAATGACAGAATCAGACTTCAGAAGGTGGGTAGTAAGAAACTTCTGTGAACTTAAAGAACATGTTCTAACCCAATGCAAAGAAACTAAGAACCTTGAAAAAAGATTTGACGAAATGCTAACGAGAATGGACAAAATAGAAAGGAATATAAGTGAATTGATGGAGCTGAAAAACGCAACATGAGAACTTCACGAAGCATGCACAAGTATCAACAGCCGAATTGACCAAGCAGAAGAAAGGATATCAGAGGTCAAAGATCAACTCAATGAAATAAAACGGGAAGGCAAGACTGGAGAAAAAAGGGTAAAAAGGAATGAACAAAATCTCCAAGAAATGTGGGACTATGTGAAAAGACCTAATCTACATTTGATAGGCGTACCTGAATGCGACGAAGAGAATGAATCCAAGCTGGAAAATACTCTTCAGGATATTATCCAGGAAAACTTCCCCAACCTAGCAAGGCAGGCAAACATTCAAGTCCAGGAAATACAGAGAACACCACAAAGATATTCGTCAAGAAGAGCAACCCCAAGGCACATAATCGTCAGATTCACCAGGGTCGAAATGAAGGAGAAAATACTAAGGGCAGCCAGAGAGAAAGGTCGGGTTACCCACAAAGGGAAGCCCATCAGACTCACAGCAGATCTCTCAGCAGAAACCCTACAAGCCAGAAGAGAGTGGGGGCCAATATTCAACATCCTTAAAGAAAAGAACTTTCAACCCAGAATCTCCTATCCAGCCAAACTAAGCTTCATAAGTGAAGGAAAAATAAAATCCTTTGGGAACATGCAAGTACTCAGAGATTTCGTCACCACCAGGCCAGCTCTACAAGAGCTCCTGAAAGAGGCTGTACACATATAAAGGAACAACAAGTACCAGCTCAACTAAAGGGTAAAACACCCAGCTAGCACCAAAATGGCAGTATCAAATTCGCACATAACAATATTAACCCTAAATGCAAATGGACTAAATGCCCCAATCAAAAGACACAGACTGGCAAATTGGATAAAAAACCAAAACCCATCAGTGTGCTGTATCCAGGAAACCCATCTCACATGCAAGGATACACAAAGGCTCAAAATAAAGGGATGGAGGAAGATTTACCAAGCAAAGAGAGAGCAAAAAAAAGCAGGAGTTGCAATTCTCATCTCTGATAAATTAGACTTGAAAGCAACAAAGATCATAAGAGACAAAGAGGGACATTACATAATTGTAAAAGGATCAATGCAACAAGAAGAGCTAAGGATTCTAAATATATACACACCCAATACAGGAGCACCCAGATACATAAGGCAAGTTCTTAATGACTTACAAAGAGACTTAGACTCCCATACAATAATAGTGGGAGACTTTAACACCCCATTGTCAATATTAGACAGATCAACCAGACAGAAAATTAACAAGGATATCCAGGACTTGAACTCAGACCTGGACCAAGCAAACCTAATAGACATTTACAGAACTCTCCACCCCAAATCCACAGAATATACATTCTTCTCAGCACCACATCACACCTACTCTAAAATTGACCACATAATTGGGAGTAAATCACTCCTCAGCAAATGCAAAAGAACGGAAATCGTAACAAACAGTCTCTCAGACCACAGTGCAATCAAGTTAGAACTCAGAATTCAAAAACTAACCCAGAACCGCACAGCTTCATGGAAACTAAACAACCTGCTCTTGAATGTTGACTGGATAAACAATGAAATGAAGACAGAAATAAAGATGTTCTTCGAAACCAATGAGAATGAAGACACAACATACCAGAATCTCTGGGACACATTTAAAGCAGTCTCTAGAGGAAAATATATAGCAATAAGTGCCCATATGAGAAGTAAGGAGAGATCAAAAATTGACACCCTAACGTCAAAACTGAAAGAGCTAGAGGAGCAAGATCAAAAAACCTCAAAGTCTAGCAGAAGACAAGAAATAGCTAAGATCAGAGCAGAACTGAAGGAGATAGAGACACAAAAAACCCTTCAAAAAATCAATAAACCCAGGAGCTGGTTTTTTGAAAAGATCAACAAAATAGACCACTAGCCAGATTAATAAAAAAGAAAAGAGAGAATAACCAAATTGATGCAATAAAAAACGATAAAGGGGATATCACCACAGATTCCACAGAAATTCAAACCATCATCAAAGATTATTACAAACAACTCTATGCACATAAACTAATAAACCTGGAAGAAATGGATAAATTCCTGGACACTTGCCTCCTCCCAAGCCTAAACCAGGAAGAAGCCGAAACCCTGAACAGACCCATAACAAGGTCTGAAGTTGAGGCAGCAATTAAGAGCTTACCACCCAAAAAAAGCCCAGGTCCAGACGGGTTCACAGCCGAATTCTACCAGACATACAAAGAGGAGCTGGTACCATTCCTTCTGAAACTATTCCAAACAATACAAAAAGAGGGAATTCTTCCCAAGTCATTTTATGAGACCAACATCATCCTGATTCCAAAACCCGGCAGGGACTCAACAAGAAAAGAAAACTTCAGGCCAATATCCATGATGAACATAGATGCAAAAATCTTCAATAAAATACTGACAAGCCGATTGCAACAGCACATCAAAAAGCTTATCCACCATGGTCAAGTAGGCTTCATCCCGGGGATGCAAGGCTGGTTCAACATACGCAAGTCTATAAACATAATTCACCACACAAACAGAACCAAAGACAAAAACCACATGATTATATCAATTGATGCAGAGAAGGCCTTTGACAAAATTCAACAGCCGTTTATGCTAAAAACACTCAATAAGCTAGGTATTGATGGAACGTATCTCAAAATAATAAAAGCTATTTACGACAAACCAACAGCCAATATCATACTGAATGGGCAAAAACTGGAAGCATTCCCCTTGAAATGTGGCACCAGACAAGGATGCCCTCTCTCACCACTGCTATCCAATATAGTATTAGAAGTTCTAGCCAGAGCAATCAGGCAAGAAAAAGAAATAAAGGGCATTCAAATAGGAAAGGAGGAAGTCAAATTGTCTCTATTTGCAGACGACATGATTGTATATCTAGAAGACCCCATCGTCTCAGCCCCAAATCTCCTGAAACTGATAAGCAAGTTCAGCAAAGTCTCAGGATACAAAATCAACATGCAAAAATCACATGCATTCCTATACACCAATAACAGACTTAAAGAGAGCCAAATCAAGAACAAACTTCCGTTCACAATTGCTACAAAGAGAATAAAATACCTAGGAATACAACTAACAAGGAACGTAAAGGACCTCTTCAAGGAGAACTACAAGCCACTACTCAACGAAATAAGAGAGGACACAAAGAGATGGAGAAACATTCCATGTTCATGGTTAGGAAGAATCAATATCGTGAAAATGGCCATACTTCCCAAAGTAATTTACAGATTCAATGCTAGCCCCATCAAACTACCAATGACCTTCTTCACAGAACTGGAAAAAACCACCTTAAACTTCATATGGAACCAAAAGAGAGCCCACATAGCCAAGTCAATTCTAAGCAAAAAGAACAAAGCGGGAGGCATCACACTACTGGACTTCAAACTATACTGCAGGGCTACAGTAATCAAAACAGCATGGTACTGGTACGAAAATAGAGATATAGACCAATGGAACAGAACAGAGGTTTCGGAGGCAACACAACATATCTACAACCATCTGATCTTCGACAAACCAGACAAAAACAAGCAATGGGGAAAGGATTCCCTGTTCAATAAATGGTGTTGGGAAAGCTGGCTAGCCATGTGAAGAAAGCAGAAACTGGACCCCTTCCTGACACCTTACACTAAAATTAACTCAAGATGGATTAAAGACTTAAACATAAGACCTAACACCATAAAAACCCTAGAAGAAAATCTAGGCAAAACCATTCAGGACATAGGTGTAGGCAAAGACTTCATGACCAAAACACCAAAAGCATTGACAACAAAAGCCAAAATAGACAAATGGGACCTAATCAAACTCCACAGCTTCTGCACAGTGAAAGAAACAGTCATTAGAGTGAATCGGCAACCAACAGAATGGGAAAAATTTTTTGCAGCTTACCCATCTGACAAAGGGCTGATATCCAGAATTTACAAAGAACTAAAACAGATTTACAAGAAAAAAACTAACAAGCCCATTCAAAAGTGGGCAAAGGATATGAACAGACACTTTACAAAGGAAGACATACATGAGGCCAACAAACATATGAAAAAATGCTCATCATCACTGGTCATCAGAGAAATGCAAATCAAAACAACATTGAGATACCATCTCACGCCAGTTAGAATGGCGATCATTAAAAAATCTGGAGACAACAGATGCTGGAGAGGATGTGGAGAAATAGGAACACTTTTGCACTGTTGGTGGGAGTGTAAATTAGTTCAGCCATTGTGGAAGACAGTGTGGCGATTCCTCAAGGACCTAGAAATAGACATTCCATTTGACCCAGCAATCCCATTACTGGGTATATATCCAAAGGATTACAAATCGTTCTACTATAAGGACACGTGCACACGAACGTTCATTGCAGCACTGTTTACAATAGCAATGACCTGGAAGCAACCCAAATGCCCATCGACGATAGACTGGATAGGGAAAATGTGGCACATATACACCATGGAATATTATGCAGCCATCAAAAATGATGTGTTCGTGTCCTTTGTAGGGACATGGATGAACCTGGAAACCATCATTCTCAGCAAACTGACAGAAGAGCAGAAGATCAAACACCGCATGTTCTCACTCATAGGCAGGTGTTGAACAATGAGAACACATGGACACAGGGAGGGGAGCATCACACACTGGGTCTGTTGGGGGGAAATAGGGGAGGGACGGTGGGGGGTGGGGAGCTGGGGAGAGAGAGCAAGGGGAGAAATGCCAGATGTAGGTGATGGGGAGGAAGGCAGCAAATCACACTGCCACGTGTGTACCTATGCAACAATTTTGCATGTTCTTCACATGTACCCCAAAACCTAAAATGCAATAAAATAAATAAATGGGAAACAAACAAACAAAAAAGCTATGCAGACCCATATGTGATGTAAAGAGCAAAGGGCTTTGCTTATTAGTCTTGGTTCCTCCACTTACTAGCTTTGTGGTTTATGTCATTGAGCCCTGGACCTGTTTCTGCCTCTGTAAAATGGGGAGATATATATGCATATATATGTATATCTATGTCATGCAGGGTTATTACAATAATAATTAAATGAGAACTTATAGAGGAGTACTTGAAAGTCTCAAAGATTGCATTAGATTAACAATAGTGAAGAAATTCTAGATTTAGTTATTAAATGATGGATTTGGGTTATTAAAAGAAGCTATAAGATTTCCTTCTGTGAAAGTATTTTTTAAAAACACATCTGTTTGAATTTAGATTCTTTTTTGAATAACTGACATTATAAATATCTGTAAGAATTACAGAGGAACTCACAATCCAGAGAGGATAAGAATTAAAGCAAGTCAGTTTATCTAGAGCAGCACCATTCCAATTTGGTAGACACTAGCCACATGTAGTTATTGAGCATTTAAAATGTGGCAAGACCAAATTGAGATTTGCTATAAGTGTAAAATATATGCTGGATCTCAAAGACATAGTACAAAAAAAGAATGTAACTTATTTTATTAATTTTAGTATGATTATATGTTGAAATAATACTTTGTACCCATTGAATTGGATAAAATATGCTATTAAAATGAATTTTACCTGTTTCTTTTTACTTTTTTAATGTGGCTACTGGAAAACTTAAAATTATATATGTGGCTCACATTATACTTCAGTTGGATGGTGCTGGGTCCTTGGCCTCCCAAAGTATTAGTGCTGGGTGCAGTGGCTCACACCTGTGATCCTAACACTTTGGGAGGCCAAGGCAGAAAGATTGATTGAGGCCAGGAATTCAAGATCAACCTGGGAAACATAGTGAAACTCTGTCTCTATAAACTATTTAAAAATTACCTGGGCATGGTGGCACATGCCAGTAGCCCAGCTGCTCAGGAGGCTTGAGGTGGGATCATCCCTTGAGCCCAGGAGTTCGAGGTTACAGTAAGCTATTATCATGCCACTGAACTCCAGCATGGGCAACAGAATGAGACCCCAGCTCCAAAAAAAAATCCTTATTGAATGGTCTCGAGCAAACTAAATCTTAAATTTAGATCTTTTAAGTTCAGATGAAGATAAAATGAAGAATTCTCCTGGTTCTCCAAGAACAAATAGTAGTAAAATAATACTTTACAGGAAAGTTATTTTTAAAGCAAACCACTTGAACCAGCTTCCCTAACTTTCCCTTATTTAAGGACCAGTCTGATAGGTAGACCCTGGTGGGATACTCACTTGACTATTGTTGGATAGCCCGAACTTTTTAGGAACTTAATAGTAGTTCTAATGCCATATGGCAGGTTGATTTCATTTAAGTGTGTTTAATTTCGTTTAGAAAATTAAATATTGCTACCTGTATTACTAGTTCCCTTTTTACAGGGAAATAAATTGATAAAATAAATATAGGCACATAGTTAAATATAAGGACACTAAACACAGAAATAGATTACTTTAAAATATTTTTTAAATTTCCTGAGAAATTACAAAATAAGAAAATACAACTTAGCCATAAAAAGGAACGAAATAATGCCATTCATAGTGACCTGGATGGAGTTGGAGACCATTATTCTCTCTCTTTTTTTTTTTTTTTTTTTTTTTTAGGCAGAGTCTCACTCTTGCCCAGGCTGGAATGCGGTGACATGATCTTGGCTCACTGCAACCTCTGCCTCCCTGGTTCAAGCAATTCTTCTGTCTCAGCCTCCTGAGTAGCTGGAACTACAGGTGCATGCCACCATGCCTGGCTGATTTTTGTATTTTTAATAGAGACAGGGTTTCACCATATTGGTCAGGCCGATCTCAAACTCCTAACCTCAGGTGATTCACCTGTCTCGGCCTCCCAAAGTGCTGGGATTACAGGCGTGAGCCACCATGACCAGCTGGAGACCACTATTCTAACTGAAGTAACTCAGGAATGGAAAACCAAACATTGTATGTTCTCACTCATATGTGAGAGCTGAGCTATGGGGACACAAAGGCATAAGAATGACACAATGGACTTTGGGGACTCAGTGGGAAGGGTAGGAGGGGAGGTGAGGGATAAAAGACTACACACTGGGTACAGTGTACACTGCTTGGGCGACTGGTGCACCAGAATCTCAGGAGTCACCACTAAAGAACTTTTCCATGCAACTAAACACCACCTGTTCCACAAAATTATTGAAATTAAAAAAACTACTCATTAAAAAAAAGAAAGTACAAGGAGTGTGAAGAGAGGTACCAGTTACTAGTCTATAAACAAAGCAATACTTCAAAACAGAGATGGTAACCCTGGGTCATGTCATTCACAGGTACATTCTGTGCTAACATCTGTAAGCAGTCAGATAATCACAACTTTAAATCATATTTTTATCATCTGCTTTCAAATTCCTTCCTACTTTGCCTCTAGAGTTGATTTGTAGGCAAATCGTGTTTTTAGTTTGCTATATCAACATGGACTTAATAGCACTTAATACATAATTCTTTAATTCACATTCACATTTAGAAACAAACGTTTTGAGTTTAATATTCATGGAATCTATAGTTGTAATGCATATATAATGTATTTGTTTTTTTAATTGTGCTTATCTATTTGAGCTATTTAATACTTGAATTCAGGAAAACATGAGACCACAGTTTTTCTAGATGGAAGCCATCTTTTGCATCACTGCCCTTATCACTTGAAATATATTTTTATGTTGTTAGTTTTATATTGTCCAGTAACTGTTCTGATTTTAGTTCTGAAATGTCAGATCTGGTGACATTTAAATTGCTTTGAAGGCTGGCCCCCCAGCAATTCTGCCTTTGAGGATGGGTAGGTGATAAGAGACTAGACCAAGGACTTGTTCAGCCATTTACCAAATCGAAATATGTGGCTCAAATGGAGGGGTCTAAAGAGCATCCATTTCTGTTTTCAAACTTTCAGTATACCGAATGTATCATATAGCAAACGGTGAACGTGAAGATAAAAATATAATTTAGACTGGGCACGTTGACTCATGTCTGTAATCCCAGCACTTTGGGAGGCTGAGGCGGTGAACGACTGGAGGTCAGGAATTCAAGACCAGCCTGGCCAACATGGTAAAACCCCATCTGTACTAAAAAAAAAAACAAAAATTAGCCCAGCATGGTGGCAGGCACCTGTAATCCCAGCTACTCAGGAGGTTGATGCAGGAGAATCTCTTGAACCTGGGAGGCGGAGGCTACAGTGAGCCGTGATTGTGCCACTGCTCTCTAGGCTGGGCAACGGAGCAAGACTCTTTCTCAAAAAAGGAAAAATACAAGTTAGTTACATGAAAGAGGTAAAATAGAAAACTGAAAAGAAGAGAAAAGATCAGTTTTAATTGTGGCAAACACCAAATCTGTTTACTTCATGACTCCAGTGTCATAGGATAGAGTTAAAATCAGGCTTTTGATTAGAATAGAGAGGAATGGAAAGAGAGAACTTAAGATGAAAATAGAAGATAGGAAAGGATGAGTTCTAATAAAATGAGAAGCTAAACATCAAAATGAGTAATAAAATTCCTAAGCTTTTCCTAGAATTAGAAGGCAGAACACTCTTGGAGAGGAAAAATCTGCAGGCATGTGATTGATGTTGTCTGGCTCAGCCTGGCCCTCCAGTGCTCTTGTTAAAAGCTTTCCTCATGGTTATGACTTCGCCACACAAACCCCACAGCTTCTTCACATCTCCCCTCCTGCGGTGCCTTTCTAACTACTTTTGGAGATGGAGGCATCTTTCCTGTGCCTCTGATCTCTTCCTTTGCAGTAAACACTGAGCCTGCTGGGCCCCCAGCCCACTGCATGCTGGGCTCCACACATCCAGCTTCTCATTTGAATCTTTTTTGGGGGCGGGGAGGGCTCTGGAGTACATGTGCACATCCTGCATCCTGCAGGATTGTTGCATAGGTACATACATGCCATGGTGGTTTGCTGTCTCTGTCCCCCTCCACCAGTCGCCTATGCCAGGCATTTCTCCCAGTGTTATCCCCACCCCATTCTCCCCACCCCACCCTCATCCCTCTCCTCCACCACCACCCCCCGCCCAGCCCTGTGAGTGTTGTTCCCTTTTCTAAGCCCAAGTGTTCTCATTGTTCATCACCCACCTATGAGTGAAAACAAGCAGTGTTTGGTTTTCTGTTCTTGTGTCAGTTTGCTGAGAATGATGGTTCCTAGGTTCCTCCATGTCTTTACAAAGGACACAAACTTATCATTTTTTATGGCTGCATAGTATTCCATGGTGTGTATGTGCCACATTTTTTTTTTGTCCAGTCTATCATCGATGGGCATTTGGGTTGGTTCTAGGTCTTTGCTATCATAAACAGTGCCATAATGAACATACGTGTGCATGTGTCTTTATGATGGAATGATTTATAATCCTTTGGGTATATACCCAGTAATGCGATTGCTGGGTCAAATGGAATTTCTATTTCTAGGCCCTTGAGGAATCACCACACTGTGTTCCATAATGATTGAACTAATTTACACTCCCACCAACAGTGTAAAAGTGTTCCTTTTTCTCCACATCCTCTCCAGCATCTGTTGTCTCCAGATTTTTTAATGATCACCATTCTAACTGGTGTGAGACGGTATCTCAATGTGGTTTTGATTTGCGTTTCTCTAATAACCAATGATGATGAGCATTTTTTCATGTCTGTTGGCCACATATTTGTCTTCTTTTGAAAAGTGTCTGTTCATATTCTTCGCCCACTCTTGAGTGGGTTTGTTTGTTTTTTTCTTGTAAATCTGCTTTAGTTCTTTGTAGATTCTGGATATTAGCCCATTGTCTGATGGGAAGATTGCGAAAAATTTTTCCCATTCTGTTGGTTGTTGGTTTACTCTAATGGTTGTTTCTTTTGCTTTGCAGAAGCTCTTAAGTTTAATTAGGTCCTATTTGTCTATTTTGGCTTTTGTTGCCATTGCTTTTGGTGTGTTAGTCATGAAGTCCTTGCCTGTGCCTATGTCCTGAATGGTTTTGCCTAGGTTTTCTTTTAGGGTTTTTATGATGTTAGTTCTTATGTTTAAATCTTTAATCCATCTGGAGTTAATTTTTGTATAAGGTGTAAGGAAGGGGTTCAGTTTCAGCTTCCTGCACAAGGCTAGCCAGTTTTCCCAACACCATTTATTAAACAGGGATTCTTTTCCCCGTTGCTTGTTTTTGTCTGGTTTATCAAGGATTAGATGGTTGTAGATGTGTGGCGTTGCTTCCAAGGCCAGTGTTCTGTTCCATTGGTCTATGTCTCTGTTTTGGTACCAGTACCAGGCTGTTTTGATTACAGTAGCCTTGTAGTATAGTTTGAAGTCAGGTAGCGTGATGCCTCCAGGTTTGTTCTTTCTCATTTGAATCTTAACATTGCCCTTTCAAACTGATTTGGTAGACTCTGCAGGTACCACATCATTTGGCACTGCCCCATTTCATTGATTCTAAGGGAGCCATTTGTAGAAGTTAGCAGTCAGCCTGTAGGTGGTAGGACAAAGGCAGGACCAGCACCATGTTTTCTGACTCCAGATCCTTGGGGCTTTTCATCACTGCCACTTACAAACACACAGAGTGCTTCCTTTAAAAAAACAAATAAAACCTTCCCCTTAACCCTGCAATTTCTTTCCTACTGCCAGATTCTTCTAATAAGATCGTGCTCAAACCCAGCATGGCATAATAGAAGGACTGCTGACTTTGGAACTGGGCAGGCCAGGGTTCAAAACCTACCCTTATGATAGCTGTATGACCTTGAACACGTTTCTAAGCCTCAGTTTCCCCATCTGTAAAATACATACCTCACAGGGTGGTTGGGACATCAAATGATAGTGACTATATTAAGTACTTAACCCAGTGACAGGTGTGATAATTTTAATTGATTATGACATAATTGTCTCCTGCATACTGACTTCAACCCTGACTCCTCCACAAAAACCGATCTTGCCCAGAATTTTCATGACCTTTTCTGGCTGAGTCTTAGAGCCTTTCTCAGCTTTCAGCCTTCTCCAGCTACACTTACACCTTAATTTCCTCTATTCCCTTGATTTTCTTAATATTTATTATTGATTCTTTCTTTCCTTGTGGCTTCTCTTTTGTCAAATTTTCTGGCTTCTTTTTCTCATTCAACCCTTATGTAAATGAATCTTCTAAGGTTACATCCACAGTCATTGCTCTGTTGACAAGACTAAGTTGAATTAATAAATCAGAAAGGAGGTAATGTTACTGTTTTGCTTTGTGCAGTACGTCCTTAGCCTTTGTTCTTCATTTCCTGTCTTCCTTCTACTTTCTCATATAAAAATGTCCCATTATATTTTAGTCATCAGCAAACAGATAAAGCCCCAGCGTTATTAGCACTGGATGGCTTTCATTATCCTATTCCATGTAGACATGGCAAGCGATTTCCATGCCCAAACTGTTTTAGATGATGATGATGATGATGATGATGATATTAACAACTTTGTTTTCCAAATAGTATTATAGAGCTTACACAGTAGTCTTACATACATTATTTGGATTTGTTTTTCAGAGTAACACTGTTACTTTGAAGAAGTAGGTAGGTAGAGTTGAGAATTATCTAACACTTTTTTCTTAGATGGAGTTTCACTTTTGTTGCCCAGGTTGGAGTGCAATGGCACAATCTTGGCTCACTGCAACCTCCACCTCCCGAGTTCAAATGATACTCCTGCCTCAGCCTCCTGAGTAGCCGGGATTACAGGCACCTGCCACCATGCCCAGCTAATTTTTTACATTTTTAGTAGAGATGAGGTTTCACCATGTTGGCCAGGCTTGTCTCAAACTCCTGACCTCAAGTGATCCGCCTGTGTTGGCCTCCCAAAGTGCTGGGATTACAGGCATGAGCCACCACACCGAACCCCAGTGCATTTCATAGATGATATTTAAAAAATTCTGACTTGGACTCTAGGAGTAGTATCTTTTCTGTTTAAACCATAGTATTTTTTGCTCCCTATTCCATATAACTTCCCTGATGTGTCTATAAATGCTAGATTTTAGGCTAAAGAATAGACAACATATTTTTATTTTATTTAGGGGAAACTAAGAAAAAGAGGTAAAAAAAAAACAGTAAATTGAGTTATTAGCTTATTAGCAGATCAAGGAAGAGTTACAAATTTGGAGGCTGAGACTTGATTACAAGAGTTGGGGAAAGTATTTGTATATTTATTTTACTTTTGGGGAAAGTATATTAAGAAATGTATACTTTTTTATTAATAAGAACTTATTCTATACTGTACATAGATTTAAGCTTGCAAAAAATATGAAAAGCTATATTGTCAAAGATTTTCAAGGGTAAAAAGTTAAGTTTAAATGGGGGATTTCATCTCTCTAGTTAGAGAAGTATTCATGTTACCATAGATCACATCCATTCATTCATCATTCACTCTAATTGTCTTTTGTTCCTACCTAATGAAGTATGCTGTATATTTGTTTTACAGATCTAAAGCGGGAAGCCAGTATCTGTCATATGCTGAAACATCCACACATTGTAGAGTTATTGGAGACATATAGCTCAGATGGAATGCTTTACATGGTTTTCGAATTGTGAGTGTGTATTTTAATTCTTAAAGGGTGAAACTTTAAGCTATGTTGGTTTGGGATAACGCTAACACTTTTCTCTTGGAATTTAATAGCAGTTGTGAACTTAGCTGTTCAGAAAGACCTAAAGTCACAAGAAAAAAAGATTATGTCATCATAAGGTTTACAGTGGCCAAAGATGTAAAAGCTGGGCGTATTCAGTTACTCTCCTGCTTTCAGCACACTTCAGAGAAGAGACTCCAAAAGAAAAATCGAGTTCAGAGGGATAGGAGGGCCCCAAAATATAAACTTCTGACCAATAGGAGTCCTAGTGAAGAAGAGTAAGATGAAAGTGGAGGTGTCCATGTAGCAAACTCTTGGCAACTAAAAACAAGTAATGACAGACTTAGCTTCCTTTTTTGATATCACCATATGGCATATAAGGGCAATTCTATAGATCAGTTTATCTTGATTTCAGTAAGCCACTTGATACGTTTTTCACAGAATTTTTGTCAGTAAGATGGAGAAATGTGAGCTAAGGATAGTACAACTGGGTCATCCAGCTCTGGTCGGATGATTGTGTCCAAAGAGATTGTATAAAGCTTTATAGGACAGCATCCTGCAGGGTTTTATCTTTGATCCTATTCTGTTCAAAATTGTAGTCAGGCCGGGAGTGGTGACTCATGCCTGTAATCTCAGTGCTTTGGGAGTCTAAAGCAGGGAGGATTGCTTGAGGCCAGGAGTTCGAGACCAGCCTGGGAAATGTACCAATGCCTGTCTCTCTCTCTTTTTTTTTTTTTTTTTCCTGTCTCTCTTTTTTTTTCCTTTAAAAAAAAAGGGTTGAAATAAGTAATTTTTTTAAAAAAAAAAAAAAAAAAAAAAAAAAAAAACAGAAGATATGCTTGCTAAATATTCAAAAGATACCAAGATTAGAGGGTGTATTCATTACCTATTGCTTCATAACAAATACTAAAATGTAATGGTGTAAAACAACATACATTTACTATCTCAGTCTCTGTACATCAGAAATGTGGGTACAACTTAGCAGGGTCCTCTGGCTCTGGATCTCTCACAGGTGATAATAAAGCTGTTGGCCAGGGCTAACATCATTTTGAGGCTCCTCTAGAGCATGGATCTGCTTCCAAGCTCATTCACATGATTGTTGGCAGTCTAACCTTCCTCACAGGCTATTGGCCTGAGGGCCACAATTCCTTAAGAGCTGTTGGCCTAACCCTTCCTTAGTTCATTGTCAGGTGGGCCTCTCCATAGAGCAACTTACAGCATGGCAGTTGGCTTCATCAGAGCAAGCAAGCAAGAGGACAAGAGAATGTGGACAAGACAGAAGTCACGGTCTCGTAAGCTAATCCCCAGAATTACACACCATCACTTCCGCAGTTACAGATGAGTCACTAGATCCAGCCCATACATGGATGGGATTATACCAGGGCCTGAATATCAGGAGGCAAGGACCACTGAGAGGCATTTCACAAGTTGCCCCCTACAAAGGGCTAGCTAACACAGTGGCTATGTACATCAAAATTCAAAAATATTTTTACAAGTTTGTAGCAAAGGAGCTGAAACAAGGTGAAATTTGAGACCAGTTAATGTTAACTCCTTCATTCAAAAATGAGTAAGCGCAAGATTAGTGTGAATTTAGTTGTGACTATGTGAAAAAAGATGTAAACATTTTAGTTGTTGTTTGCAACAGGGTAAAAAGCCCTAAATGGAAGGTTAGGCTACATTAATTAGGAGTAGATAGTATTCAGAACAAAGCCATACTCCCCCTGTTTATCCTGGAGTGTTCACAGTAAGCAGAACACTGGAATGTCTGCGGAATTGGATAACCAGAATGGAAAGGAGCCTGGAAATTGTGTCATAGAGACACAGCCTTCAAAGGCTTTTCTGGCAAAACTGCTAAAAGAATTTTGAGACCAGGTGTGGTGGCTTGTGCCTATAATCCCAGCACCTTGGGAGGCCAAGGCAGGAGGATTGCTTGAGCTCAGGAATTCGAGACCAGCCTGGGCAACATGTTAAAACCCTGTCTCTACAAAAAGTATGAAAACTAGCAGTTGGGCATGATGGCACACACCTGTAGTCCCAGTTACTTGGGGAGCTGAAGTCGGAGAATCCCCTCAGCCTGGGAAATCAATGCTACAGTGAGCCATGATTGCACCACTGTACTCTAGCCTGGGTAACAGAACAAGACCCTTCCTAAAAAAAGAAGAATTTTGAAAAACATATGTATCCCTTCACATGTTTTTAGGTTGATATATAAAAACTTTTATTGTGAGAATATAATTCTTAGTATCTTGAATATTCTTTTTTTTCTACTTCTGAAAACAGACTTTTAGACTTATCAAAAAACTTTAAGTTTTATTTTCTTTGATTTTCTTTGTATTCTGCTTTTATTATTTTAAATATATATTTTATTGCACTTTAGGTTCTGGGATACATGTGCAAAACATGCAGGATTGTTGCATAGGTGCATACATGGCAATGTGGTTTGCTGCCTCCATCCCCCTGTCACCTATATCTGGCATTTCTCCCCATGTTATCCCTCCCCAACCTCCCTACCCCACACTGTCCCTCCCCTATTCCCCCCAACATACCCCAGTATGTGATGCTCCCCTCCCTGTGTCCATGTGTTCTCATTGTTCAACACCTGCCTATAAGTGAGAACATGCAGTGTTTGTTTTTCTGTTCTTGTGTCAGTTTACTAAGAATGATGGTTTCCATATTCATCCATGACCCTACAAAGTGAATATTCTTTTAAATATGCTCTCTTTTTGAAACAGAGTCTCACTCTGTCACCCAGGCTGGAGTACAGTGGCACAATCTCAGCTCACTGCAACCTCTGCCTCCGGGGTTCAAGTGATTCCCCTGCCTCAGCCTTCCAAGTAGCTGGGGCTACAGGCGTGCGCCACCATGCCTGGCTAATTTTTGCATTACTTAGTAGAGATGGGGTTTTACCAAGTTGGCCAGACTCCTGACCTTGTGATACGCCTGCCTCTGCCTCCTAAAGTGCTGGAATTGCAGGCGTGAGCCACCACGCCCAGCCTTAAATATATTTTCTGCACAACTGTAGAATTGCCTGTTTATCTCATTCACTGTATTGAAAATGTCTGCTATGTGACCCACATGGCAATACTAGTCCTTATTGTCAAATCACTCAGCCAAATCAGACTCATTTTCTATCAGGGAAAAAAAAATCTGACTTCGTTTTTCAAACAAAATTAAAGTGTTAAATGGACATCCCTGTGACACTCATCTTACTATTGATTTTGAATTCTAAAACAGCTTACCATGAATATATTGCCTGGATAAAGTAAGGTGGCACCTCCCTTTTTTTCTCAAACTCTCTTTGTTTTGCTTTCAAGGGTCTCTTCCTCCCTCAGGGTCCATGCATTTCCCAGTAGTCTCTTTGAAGTTAGGCTTTTTGGAATGGAGGAGTAGTTTGCCTTTTGGATGGGTAATTGTAGATGTGTAGATAGGTGATTGTAGATGTGGAGATGTAAAAGAAAAACAGACCACAGACTTGTTTTCAGACAGACAAAATTATGGAAAATAAAGATATGGAAATTGATTACCTTAAAAATATCCTAGTTCATGTGTCCCCTGGAAGGACTTTGGGTATTCTCAGAGATACCCAAATCCGAGGTTGAAGACCACTGGCATAGAAGAGCTTTTGAAAAGACTGGGAAGCTTTAGTTATCCATAAATGTATTCTTTTTATTATTCTTCTAGAAGAGTCCCCAAAGCAGAAGCCCATAGATAGAACATAATCAATGTCCGCAGTTAATTTGAAAGACTGTCATATATAAGACTATATATATATATATATATATACTTCTTGAGTGCAGCATCAGAGGCTGTAACTAGAATCAACAAGTGGCAGACATCACCTCTAAGTAAAGAAGACCTTTTTCGTGATTAGACTTACTCCATGAGTGAAGCAGGCTGTCTCGCAGACTATGCAATTCCGCACTAGAAGCACTCAAGTTGAAGCTAGATTCATCCAAGCGGGCTGAAGATAAGATTTTAATTTTGGACTAGAGAGAACATCTAACATCCCTTCTAATTTTGAGTATTATAATTCTTTTTTTTTTTTTTTTTTTTTTTTGAGACAGAGCAAGACTGTCTCCAGGCTGGAGTGCAGGGGTGTGATCTTGGCTCTCTGAAACCTCTGCCTCCCGGGTTCAAGCCACTCCCCTCCCTCAGCCTCCCAAGTAGTTGGGACTACAGGCGCACATCACCATACTTGGGTAATTTTTGTATTTTTAGTAGAGACCCCTCCTCGGCCTCTCAAAGTGCTGGGATTACAGGCATGAGCCACCATGCCCGGCCAAGATACTGTAATTCTTTTAAAATTACTTTTCTGGTTTAGCTTTATTCAAGAAATCTATTTCTGTCTGTGTGTTTATTTTCTGAGTGCAGTGGCACCATCTCAGCTCACTTCAGCCTCTGCCTCCTGGGTTCAAGGGATTCTTTGCCTCAGCTTCCCATGTAGCTGGGACTACAGGCCCGTGCCACCACACTTGGCTAATTTTTGTATTTATTGAAGAGACGAGGTTTTATCATGTTGGCCAGGCTGGTCTCACACTCCTGGCCTCAAGTGATCCACCCTCCTCAGCCTCCCAAAATTCTGGGATTACAGGTGTGAGCCACCATACCCAGCCTCCTGAAAAGCAAGTTTTATCATATACTATAAAATAATGATCACAGAAAGAAAATTTTAAAACTTTGCCCAAATTTCACCATATATGCTATTTGTATCAAAGGGGCCTAAGTGACAGTGTAGCAGAGAAAAGAGGATCTTTGGTTTCATAAAACCTGGGTTAGTATCCCAGCTCTGTCACTTTTACTAATTATGTGAGGTTAGCATAATTAGTTTATAAGTTTAAAGCATACTTAAATACAGGTCAAGTCTTAAAAGTTCCCTGAGCCTCAGTTTGCTTACCTTCAGAGTCTTCCTAAGATTATGAGAACTAGATGAGAAACTGTATGTGACTTCCCTTTGTAAATATTCAAGTGCTTTCTAACTATAAAGTATTATTTCCAGTGGCCTTAACAGGCTAGTTTTAGTCCTTCATTGTTGAAGTAGTCTGTATGGGATTTTATGTAACTAATTTTGACTTAGTTGTGATTAAAATAATTTATTGATGGCTGAATATCAAGATGAGACCTTGTTAAGTTGGATATTTTCCAGTGACCTGATCCCAGTGTTAACCCAAATCACTAGAACATGGCCTTCTATTTTATTTCTTTCTTTCTTTCTTTCTTTTTTTTTTAACTGTTTAATTGTGGAAGATTTCAAATGAAAAGAGAGAATAGTATAATAAACCCCAGCATACTGGCCACCAAGCTTCAATAGTTATCAAAACATTTTGCCATTCCTATTCTGTTCTTCCTGATGTCTTTTTCTCCCTTGGAGATTTCTAAAGCACTATCATTTCACCTAGAAATACTCTTATTTGTATTTCTAACAGATAAGGATTTTTAAAATGACCATATTATTATACCTAACAAAATCAACAAGAATTCCTCAATACCATGTCATGATCAGTTGATATTCAATTTTCCCTGATTGAACATGAATTTTAAATGACAGATTTCTAAATTTAGAATTGTTTTATTAGCTCTAGGGACCTGGAAGTAGATTATAAATTCAGTTAAAATAGTTATTTTTCAAAAGGGCCAGAAACAAAATAGAAATAGAAAATTATTCTTTGTATAATTGTTTTGTAAATTTACCTCAACAATTGGCCTTGCCCAGTTTTGTGCATCCTCCTTGATCTCCTGGGTTTCAAACAAACAAACAAACCAAAAATATTGGTTACTGTAAGATTTAAGGTCATGTGGATCAAAAAGCAAAGCCAATGCACTTGTGTATAGTTCCACCTACTGGCTAGGTGAGAGATTGCTTCTATAGCTGCAATGTGGACTAAGCTACTCCAGAATTAGTTCCATGTTTCTGGCAATAGATGTAATTGCCCCTAGCATTTAGGGGCTCATTGCTTAGGTTATAGGTTATCTGGATTCTTTTTACAGTTTTCATAACATGACACCCATACAGTGTAGACAATTAAAGGCAAAATATAAAATAAAATTAGGTCAGTTAATTTTGTTGTTTGTTGGCTACTTAGAAACAGCACTTACCGTTTTGGTGGAGAAAAGGCTAAACAAAACAACGTTGATATTTGGATTATCAGTGAGTTTCTTAATATGATGTCCATATCTGTCTTTGCCACAGACTATGTATAACCAACACTCTTCTTTCTTCCTAAACTGAAGTCATGAAATTATATGGCCCAAGAATGTTGTTTATCATGTTAGAAAAATCCTTAGAACTAGTTGATGGCTGGGCCCAGTGGCTTATGCTTATGATCCCAGAATTTTGAGAGGCCAAGGCAGGAGGATCACTTGAGCCCAGGAGTTTGAGACCAGCCTGGGCAATATAGTGAGACCTCATCTCTATGGAAAAAATTTAAAAATTAGCCAAGCATGGTGGCACACACCTGTAGTCCCAGCTACTTGAGCTAGGGGGGCAGAGTTTGCAATGAGCCAAGACCATGCCACTGCACTCTAGCATGGGCAACAAAGTGAGACCCTGTCTCAAAAATAACAAGCGGGACGCGGTGGCTCACACCTGTAATCACAGCACTTTGGGAGGCTGAGACAGATGGATTACCTGAGGTCAGGAGTTTCAGACCAGCCTGGCCAATATGGCAAAACCTTGTCTCTACAAAAATACAAAAATTAGTTGGGTTTGGTGGCGCACACCTGTAATCCCAGCTACTCAGGAGGCGGAGGCAGGAGAATCGCTTGAACCCAGAAGGCAGTGGTTGCAGTGAGCTGCAACTGCCCTCCAGCCTGGGTGACAAAGCAAGACTCTATCTCTAAAAATAATAATAATAGTAATAATAATAATAACTAGTTGATATCTGCTTAATCACAAATGGTTTATAAGTTTAAAGCATACTTAAATACAGAGACTCACAAAACCAGAATTTTAGATATGGAAAAGATTAGATTAGTAAATTTCAAATTTTAAAACCCAGTATAAAACTTGTTAAACAAGCGGGAACCCAGGTCCCACCCCAGACATTCGCTTTTGCAGATGTGAGTTCTGACGGGGCAGGTCACGAGATGATTGACCTTTAAAATAGGGGTAATACAACTTAAAGGCTATATCATCATTTTCCCAACACACACAGTAATTTTGTAGACATCTGCATATGTTTGCACATCCATTACTTTGGGATTACACTTAAATTTGAACCTGTCTGTAGCAATTTGCTGAAACATATTTTAAATACAGGTTCAGTTTTGAAGACAGGCTGAGTTGGGTTATCCCCACAAATTAAATATTTATTTCTAAGTAACACATTTGGGCTTGTCTTTAGTAGTGTCTGGTACTTGAGTTAAGCTGTAAATCCTAAATTGGCTGGCCAAGGAATTTTAATTACCTTACTACAGAGTGATTACATATACCATGGGGAGACTTTTACAATAATTAAATATGGATTTAAAACACATCTGACATGAAAACAATAGTTTGTATCTTTTAAAATAATATTAGCAGTTTGTGTTTTTGTAGCTGACAAAGGTGATAAACTGAAAACCCTTTTTAAATTTTATTTTATTTTATTTTGGTCTAGTATTTATGCCTGGGGAAGGGAGTGTTTGTGAAATTTATTTATACTGATAGAGTGGAACTGATACTACTTACCAACAAACTTGCTGCTTAAGGGAAAATATGTATGTCTCATACCAAGCAATAAATATCTGCACTGTAGCATTTTAATCTATTTGAAGATTTGTACATGTTTTCATAACTAGTCTTATATAATCTATTTTGATTTTTTGTTTTTATACGTGATGATATAAATTGCTATTTGTTTTTTCAGCAAAGTAAACATTTCTCTTGACTCACAGTATCAAAATGTTCAGTTGATTTTAGTTTTACAAACTATGTATCAGGGATTCCCAAGACCACCCTTAGGCTTCATGATTCACTAAGAAAACTCAAAGGACTCAGCATATAGTCATAGTCACAGCTATGATTTATTATAGCTAAAGGATATAAAGAGAAATCAGCAAACGAAGAAGATGCATGAGTTGAAGTCCAGGGGAAACCAAGCACAAGCTTTCAAGGGTCCTCTCCCAGCAATGAGTTGTGGCCACACGTGTGAAGTGGTGCCAACCAGGGAAGCTTATTAAAGACTTGGTGCCCTGGGTTTTTATTGGGGGCTGGTCACATAGGCATCTTCCACTTGGAGTCTTAACCAAATTCCAGACTCCCAGAAAGAAAGCAGGTGTTCAGCATAAATCATATTGTTAGCACAAACAGTTAAGACACAGTGAGTCACACTTTTCAGTTAGGAATGTAGGGACCCTCCTAAAATCCAAGTTCCCAGATATGCCTCTCAAGGGCCAACTTTAGTAGGCCTTTGAAGCCTTTCACGAGATAGTAGTTTAGGCCTGCAATGTTAACTCTTGTGCACAAACTAAAATAGAGATAAATAGAAGAAGGGTTTTAAAAGGTTGATATAAACTGCTGAATCTACAAACAAAATATAACTACCTATAAAGATAATGACAGGGTTTGGAGTTTTGGGGTTGTTGTTATTGTTGTTGTTTTCATTTTAACTGTAAATACAGTATCATTTTTACAACTGTTAAAAAAGATTTAGGTGATCAGATTTTTGTATAAAACAAATCCTGGATTGAGATGTTACAGTGTAGAACAGATTTTAAACTTTGAATGCTATATTAGAAAATAAGCTATATTCAGATGCTACTATCTTAGAAATACATTTGAAGTTGTAACTAATAATTTTTCTTCTATGAAAACTAATCTTCAAGCTACTAAAATAATTTTGAATAAATTTGTGTACATATAAAACATGAAGAAATTCAGTTAATTTTCTGTTATTTAAAAGAAGTATAGTTTGTTCATTTAAAAATAAAAATTATTGGCCAGGCATGGTGGCTCATGCCTATAATTCCAGCACTTTGGGAGACCAAGGCAGGCAGATCACTTGAGGTCAGGAGTTTGAGACCAGCCTGGCCAACATGGTGAAACCCTATCTCTACTAAAAATATAAAAATTAGCCAGGTATGGTGGGGGGCACCTGTAATCCCACCTACTCAGGAGGCTGAGGTAGGAGAATCACTTGAACCTGGGAGCCAAGATCGCACGAGTGCACTCCAGCCTGGGCAATAGAGCAAGACTCAGTCTCAAAAACAAAAAATTCTTAGTGTACAACCTTTGCCATATACATAACTTGTAAAAAATTAGAAATTATGAAAAATTTTGGTAAAAAATAAGTTATGTCATAAAAATAATGCCATAATTTTGTCATTAAAAATTATGACCAAAATAAATGTCATTCACAAATATTTTGGATCATTTTCTTCTATTGGAAGCATTTTGCTATACCACTAAATATTTTTTGGATATAGTATTTTAATGACTTCATTAAGACATCTAAATGTGTGCATGTGCGATATTTAATTTAATAATTTCCCCATAGTTTAATATTGACATTGTTTTTCTCTACTAGAAATAATGTTATAATTAATATGTTGTACATAATTACTTGTTCATGCCCCTTGATTGCTTTGTTTTCTCAGAATACATTTTTGAAAGTAGAATAGCTTGGTGAAAGAGTATATGAATACATACAAATACGTACATCATACTTAGATTTAACCTTTTTCTCAATACAATGCATCACATTTTGAAAAATACATACACATAAATATACAACGTAAAGAATTATTGTAGAAGTGAACAACCATGTACAACCCAGGTCAAGAAATTTAAAAACTGCCAGTACCTCAACAGCACCTGAGTTCCCCTTTCTGATCGTAATCCCCTTCTTCTCTAAGAAATAACTTTAATCTGGACTTCACTTCTGTGCTTTTTTATCCCTAGCACAGATAGGAATCAAATAGGAATCCTCAAATAATAAAATTCAGTGTTGTCTGCTAAAATCTTTTTTTTTTTTTTTTTTTTTTTTTGAGACAGCCTAACTCTGTAGCCCAGGCTGGAGTGCAATGCTATGTCAGTTCACTGCAACCTCCGCCTCCCAGGTTCAAGCAATTCTCATCCCTTAGCCTCTTGAGTAGCTGAGATTACAGGCGTGCACTACCACACCTGGCTGATGTTTGTATTTTTAGTAGAGACAGGGTTTCACCATGTTAGTTAGGCTGATCTCAAACTCTTGACCTCAAGTGATCTGCCTGACTCAGCCTCCCAAAGTGCTGGGATTACAGGCATGAGCCACCACACCCGGCCTAAAATCTTTATTTGAATAGAATCCTATAGTATATACTCTATTTTTGGTCTCTGAGATTCATCTGGTTGCTTTTTGCAGCTGTTCATTTATTTTATTGCTATGTAGTATTGCATGAACAAACTTGCACTATTTGTTCATTTTAATGTTAATGAATATTTGGGTGGTTCCCAGATTTGGCTATTTTGTAGAGCAGATCCTTCCACCTTGTTCTTCTTTCAGGCATGTTTTAAGAGATGTACTTGTCTGCATTTCTCATATACATTTTAGAATGAGGTTGTCGATTTCTACCAAAACAAAAAAACTATTGAGATTTTTTCTTGAATTACTATGTCAAATCTTGATGGCAATTTGAGAATAATTGACATGTTTACAGTGTTGAATCATCCAATTCATGAGCATAGTGTCTATCTTCCCATTTATTTAGCTCTTTTTCTTTCAGTAAAGTTTTATATGTTCCTCTATAGAGGTTGTATACATCTGTATTAGATTTATGTATTGTTAGATTTATTCTTAGGTATTTGCTTTTAAGGATAAGTCAGTTTCTCTCACTTTCCCTTTCCTTGTACTAACTTTCTATTTGTGTTCCTTTCTATTCATCAGTCTTCGTTAATTCCAATAATTAATCTGTAGGATCATTTGGATTTTCTGCATACATAATCATATCATCTGTGTATAAGGAGGATTTGATTTGTCTTTTCCATTTTTTTTTTACATTTTCTTTTCTTGACTTTATTACAATGGATAAAACATTCAGGACAATGGTGATGGCAGTTATCTTATTTCTAATTTCTAATCTTAGAGTTTGCTAAGCATGAATGGATCATGAATTTTATCAAATGCTTTTTTCTGCATATGCAGTCATGCATCCTATAATGATATTTCAGTCAACAACAGACTGCATATACATGGATGCTCTCATAAGTGTATAATGGAGCTGAAAAATTCCTATCGACTAGTGATATCATAGCTGTCATAACATTGTAGCTCAGCACATCACTCACATGTTTGTGGTGATGCTGCTGTAAACAAACCTGTGCTAGCAGTCATATAAAAGTATAGCACACATAATTATGTACAGCACACAATACTTGATAATAAACATCTATATTAATGGTTTACGTATTTTCTATACTTTTATTGTTTAGAGTATGCTGCTACTTATTTTATTTTTTAAAGTTAACTGTAAAACATCCTCAGGCAGGTCCTTCAGGAGGTATTCCAAAAGCAGGCATTGTCATCATAAGAGATGACAGCTTCATGCATGTTATTTTCCCTGAAGACCTTCCAGTGGGACAAGATGTGGAGGTGGAAGACAGTGATATTGATGATCCTGACCCTGTGTAGGCTATAATAATGCGTGTGCCTTTGTGGGGTTTTTGTTTTTTTCAGGTTTTTTTTTTTTTTTTTTTTTTTTTTTTTTTTTTGAGATGGAGTTTCACTCTTGTTACCCAGGCTGGAGTGCAATGGCGCGATCTCGGCTCACCGCAACTTCTGCCTCCTGGGTTCAGGCAATTCTCCTGCCTCAGCCTCCCGAGTAGCTGGGACCACAGGCGTGCGCCACCATGCCCAGCTAATTTTTGTATTTTTTAGTAGAGACGGGGTTTCACCGTGTTGACCAGGATGGTCTCGATCTCTTGACCTCGTGATCCACCCACCTCGGCCTCCCAAAGTGCTGGGATTTTAGGCATGAGCCACCGCACCCAGCCCTTTCTTTCTTTTTTTTTTTTTTTTTGAGACGGAGTCTCACTCTTGGCACTCAGGCTGTAGTGCCATGGTGGGATCTCGGCTCACTGCAACCTCCGCCTCTTGGGTTCAAGCGATTCTCCCACCTCAGCCTCCAGAGTAGCTGGGATTACAGGTGCCTGCCACCATACCCTGCTATTTTTTGTATTTTTAGTAGAGACAGAGTTTCACCATGTTAACCAGGCTGGTCTTAAAATCCTGACCTCAAGTGATCCACCCGCCTCAGCCTCCTAAAGTGCTGGGATTACAGGCATGAGCTACCATGCCCAGCCATGCCTTTGTTTTTTTAACAAAAAGGTATAAAAGGTAAAACATAAATTAAAAATTTCAAAAATAGAAAAAGCTTATAGAATAAGGATATAAAGAAAGAAAATATTTTTGTAGAGCTATACAATGTGTTTTAAGCTAAGTATTATTACAAGAGTCAAAAAGGTTTAAAAAATTTTTAAGTTTATTATATAAAAAATCTGTAGTAAGCTAAGATTTATTATTGAAGAAAGAAAAATATTTTTATATCAATTTAGGGTAGCCTAAGTGTACAGTGTCTATAAAGTCTGCAGTAGTAGAAAGTATGTCCTAGGCCTTCTCATTCGCTAACCACTCACTGACTTACCCAGAGCAACTTTCATGAATGCAAGTTCCATTCATGGTAAGTGCCCTGTACTGGTGTACCTTTTTTTATCTTTTATACCATATTTTGATTGTACCCTTACTATGTTTAGCTATGTTTAGATATGTATTACAATTGCCTACAGCATTCAGCACAGTCACATACTATGCAGGTTTGTAGCCTATATCCCCATAGTTAGCAACACATGACTATATTGAAATAAGTACATAATACCATCCTTCAATCTATTGCCACAGTGGATTGCACTGATTCTTCGGTTAACCAAACCTGGTCATGATTTATAATCCTCATAATCCTTTTTACATATTGCTGGGTTTGGTTTAGGTTTTCTATGTCTCTCTTTTTTATTTTATCTTTACTTTTTTATTTTTGAGACAGGGTCTCATTCTGTCACCCAGGCCATAGAGCAGTGGCACCATCACAGCTCACTGCAGCCTAAACCTCCTGGGCTCAGTTATTCCTCTTACCTCAGCCCCCTTCTGAGTAGCTGGAACCACAGGTGAGCCACCATGCCTGGCTAATTTTGTAGAAATGAGGGTTTGCCATGTTGCCCAGGCTGGTCTCAAACTCCTGGGCTCAAGTGATTCATCCGCGCAGCCTCCCAGAGTGCTGGGATTCTGGCGTTAACCACTGTACCTGGCCTGGTTTTCATACCTAGATTACACTAGGCTCATAAAATGAATTGGGGGGTGTTCTCTGAGTTTTTTTGTTGTTATGATTGATTGATTGATTGAGACGGAATTTCGCTCCTGTCACCCAGGCTGGAGTGCAGTGGCGAGATCTCAGCTCACTGCAACCTCTGCCTCCTGGGTTCAAGCAATTCTCCTGCCTCAGCCTCCCAAGTAGTTGGAACTACAGGCGTGTGCCACCACGCCCAGCTAATTTTTTGTATTTTTGGTAGAGACAGGATTTCACAGTGTTGGCCAGGCAGGTCTCGAACTCCTGACTTCAGATGATCTGCCCACCTCGGGCTCCCCAAGTGGTGGGGCTACAGATGTGAGCCACCATGCCCAGTGTCTATTGTTCTCTTTATATGATTTGTAGAACTCACCTCTAAATCCATCCAGGCCAGAGTCAATCTTGGTTCAATTCCTTAAATATTTATAGGAATATTCAGGGTTTTTATTCATTACTGTGTCACTTTTAGTAATGACAACTTGTAGCTTTGTAATTCGGTTTTTCTGTTTGTTTGGTTTTTTTTTGAGACAGAGTCTCGATCTGTTGTCCAGGCTGGAGCCCAGTGGCGTGATCTCAGCTCACTGCAACCTCCACCTCCAAGGTTCAGGTGATTCTCCTGCCTCAGCCTCCCAAGTAGCTGGGATTACAGGCATCCGCTATCACACCTGGCTAATTTTTGGATTTTTAGTAGAGGAGTTTCACCGTACTGGCCAGACTGGTCTCAAACTCCTGACCTCAAGTGATCTGCGCCTTAGCCTCCCAAAGTGCTAGGATTACAGGCATGAGCTACTGTGCCCAGCCTGTAATTTCTTTTTGTTGTGTGTTATTTTCTGTTTAGTAATTTCTACTCCCTGTTATTTCCATCCTTTTATTTGGGGTTTAATTTTCTGGGGTCTTTTTCCCTTCCTTTTAGATTCAACCTGTTTGTTGTATCCTTGGGTTTTAGTTGTGTCTCTTCTTAAAGGCATATAGTTGTGTTTTATTCCAGCCTCTCAATCTTTGTTTCTTACCTGGATTATTTAGTTCATTTACATTTCATTACATTTTATTGTATTTTGAGTTACATCTATGGTCCTGTGTGCTTTCTATTTGTACCACCTATTCCATGTTTTTTTTTCCTCTCTTATTTATTTGAATCAAATGAATATTTTTATCATTCTATTTTCCCTCTGTTAATTTTGAAATTTAGGCACTCTTTTCTGTTATCTTAGTGTGTATCCCAGAAATTACAGTATGCTCCTAACACATCAAATTCTGATATTGATACCATTATTGTCCTTCTGAACAGTGCAAGTACTGTAGAACATATCAATTTTATATAATGCCTTCCTTGACTTTTAGGTTATGATTTTCATGTATTTAAATTATATTTGTGTGTGTTAAAACATAAGTCTCATGTATTTATATCATCTCCTATTTCTTAGTATTATTTGTATTTATTTGGATTTGCCCACATGCTTATCCTTTCCTTGTTCCTTATTCTTTCAGCATCTCTAAGGTTTTATCTGGGTTCATTTTCCCTGTGTCAGTCTGCTGAATGCAAACTTCCCATTTTTCTTCGTTTCAGAATTATTTCTTATATCCCCTGCAGTCAGGAGGATATTTACTGAGTAGAGAGTTCTAGATTGGCATTTTCTTTCCATTAGATATCATTCCACTATCTTCTGGCATATATTTGATGTGGAGAATTGAGCTAGTAGGCTGTTACTTCTCTGAAGATAATGTCATTATTTCTCAGGTTATTAAAAATTATTTCATCATCATTTGTTTTCTATAGTTTGTGATGTGTCTTAAGAGTGTATGTGTGTTTTAACCTTGCCTCAGGTTCTCTGTTTTTTAAATCAGTATATTGATACTATTCATGGTTTTAGAAAATTTCGAGCCATTACTTCTTCAAATGTTGCCTCTGCCCTTTTATCTCTTTCATCACCTGTTGTATGACCAAATTAAATATAGGTAGAGGTATACCTTGTGGTATTTTCTATGTCTCCTACCTTCTTTTCTGTATTTTGCATGTTTTTTCCTCTGTGCTTTGGTCTTTTATTTCTTCTGTCCTCCCTTACAGGTCTCTTTCTCTTCAGTACTGTTTAATCCTGATGTTAATCTATTCACTAAATTTTAAATGTTAATTATATTTTTTCAGTTTTATAGTTTCTATTTCCTTTTTTAAATCTACTGTATTATTTTTTGGCCGGGCATAGTGGCTCACGCCTGTAATCCCAACACTTTGGGAGGCTGAGGTGGGCGGATCACCTCAGGTCAGGAGTTCGAGACCAGCCTGACCAACATGGCGAAACCCCGTCTTTACTAAAAATACAAAAAAATTAGCCGGATGTAGTGGCAGGTGCCTGTAATCCGAGCTTCTCAGGGGCTGAGGCAGGAGAATTGCTTGAACCCGAGAGGTGGAAGTTGAAGTGAGCTGAGATCGCACCATTGCATTTCAGCGTGGCAACAAGAGCAAAACTCCATCTAGAATGAAAGAATGAGAGAAAGAGAAAGAAAGAAAGATATACTGTATTATTTTTTACTTTCATTCTCTTGCAAAAAAAAAAAAAAAAGAAACGAGCTCAGCTTTTATGTTCTAGGACATAGTAAGCTTCATTATTTGATAATCTGTGCTGGATAATGTCAATATATGAAGCCCCTGTGCATTTGCTTTTATTGTCTGTTATTTTTGCTGGTTCTTTGCCAAGATCTCTTACTTCTTCATGTACCTGATTCATTTTTATCTTGTACTAGAAATTATGTTAAAAATTATTGGCTTAAGATGATGCTTTCTTTCTCCAAAGAGGAATTTTTTTTTTTTTTTTTTTTTTTTTTTTTTTGAGACAGGGTCTCACTCTGTTGCCCAGGCTGAAATGCAGTGGCTTGATCACAGCTCACTGCAGCTTCTACCTCCCAGGCTCAAGCAATCTTCCTGACTTAGCCTCCTGAGTAGCTGGGACAACAAGCACATGCCAACACACAGCCAGTTAATTTTTTTTTTTTTAATTTTTAATAGAGACATTTTCTCACTATGTTTCCCAGGCTGGTCTTAAACTCCTATGCTCAAGGAGTCATCCTGCCTCTGCCCCTCCAAGTGCTAGGATTACAGGCATGAGCCACCGTGCCTGGCCCAAAGAGGATTTTTACTTGCTTCTTCTGGGAACGTTCAGGTGCTAGCTGTTTGGGACTGTCTTGCTCAAGATTCAAGGCTTAGATTTTCTGTGCCATCTAGATGTAAAGCCAGGTTGCAAGTCTATGAAGGGACTGATTAATTCCTGATCACCCCTAACCCGGTAGGGCAGTAGCTCAATGCTGGAGAGTAGAGTTTATCAGATTCTCTTGAATTCCGACTCATTTTCCCTTTTGAGCCCAGGAATTAGAAACCAGCCTGGACAATATAGTGAGACATCATCTCTAAAAAAGTTTAAAAATTAGCCAAGCATAGTGGTGCATGCCTATAGTCCCATGTTTACATTTTGATAGGTCAAAAGGATGTTTTGGTTTAATTTGCATTTATTTTATCATTAGTGTGGTCAAATATTTTGAAAGTATGTTTACCCATTTATTTTCCATCTACTCACTTTCATTAGTCATTTCACTTTCTTTAGTTGTTTTAGTTGTAAGAATTCTTTATTTTTTTTTTTTTAGCTTTGTTTGTCTGTTTGTTTTTAATGGAGACGGGCTCTCCTTTGCTTGCCTCAGCTGGTCCTGAACTCTGGGGTTCAAGCAGTCCTCCCACCTTGGCCTCCCAAAGTGCAGGGATTACAGGCATGGGCCACTACACCTGGCAAATAATTCTTTATTTGCTAAGGATATTTACCTTTTTCATGTATTTGTAAATATTTTCTCCAAATCTGCCTGTTTTATTTTGCTTGTTGATTTTTTTTTAACATGCAGAACATTAAAATCCTGTCAGAAAATTACAGATAAGCAATAGGGAAGGCTAGAATGAACTCTTAGCTGCTAGATTAGAGTTGAGGACAGCAGTATAGTCTCATTGAATTTGTTATCCGTACACACACATGCACATATACACATATACATGTACAGATATATACAGAAATCATAAATTATATGTGCATACATGAGTTAGTACACATACATGTGTTTCCCAGCTCTGTCCACTTAGAAAGCCTAAAGCATACCCACACCTAGATTTTTATTTCTGAACATCTTCCTCTAATTTAAGCAGTCAGGGATCCTTGGAGAAAATATTGTAAATTCTAGCGCTGGGACAGAGAAAATGTAAGATAAAAGCTGACTTGCCATCTCTGGCTTAAGCACCTGATATATGATGGTGCCATTGACTAACTTGGGCAACCCTGGAAGCAGATGATGCAGTATACTTTGGGCATGTTGAGTTTGAAGTCTCTGTAAGATATCTGAATGAAATGGTTAAATAGGAAGGTGGATATGTAGATTAGGAGCACAGAGAGAGACTTTGGATAGATACAGAGATTTGGAAATGGTTGCTACTTAGATGATTTAGAAGAGTAGAGGGTGAGGAAAAAAGGACTTGAGGACTGAGGTTCTTCCAAATTTTGAAGGTTGTAGAACAGGAGGAATAGCTAGCAAATGAGATAGAGGAGAAATAGCTGAAGAGATAGAAAATCATGACACCAAGGAGTTGCAGAAGGCAGAAAAAAAAGAGTATATCAGGAACAATATTGTAGGAAAATGAAGGGTTTGGGTAGTTCTTAGTTCCATCCTTTACTAAACGCCTGTATTCTTCAAACAGTGTCCAGTGTTCATGCTCTGCACAGCTCCCATTCTGGCTCATTTCTGAGATGTGCTGCCTTTTTGGTATCTATTGTTGTCTCTTTGCTGCCATTTGGTATTCCTATCTGATATCTCAGACATGTGAGTGAAAGAACATTAGAGGACAAATGGAAGGGCCTATACTGTTGTCCTAGCTCTGTCACCAACTTTATTTAGTAGTTTTGTTTCTTTATGCCTATTGTCTGTGAGATCTAGCTAGAATTTCAGGGCAAAGCTGGCTACACATGGAAACAATTACAATGAGAGGTAAGGAGAGAGAGAGAGGAAGAGAAAGAGCCATCATAGAGGAAGTAATACTGAGACTTGAAGGATTACCAGGAGTTTGCCAAGTGGTAATGGCAAGGATGAAACTAGACAAAAGTAGTAAAGATATTATAAAGATACAGAACTATCATAAAACTTTCCTTTTGAGACAGAGTCTTACTCTGTCTCCCAGGCTGGAGTGCAGTAGCACAATCATGGCTCTTTGCAGCCTTGATTTCCTGGGCCCAAGCAGTCCTCCCATCTCAGCCTTCTAGTAGCTAGGACCATAGGTGCATGCTACCACACCTGGATAATTTTTGTATTTTTTGTAGAAATGGGGTTTCACCATGTTGCCGGGGTTGATTTCGATGTCCTGGGCTCAAGCAATCTGCCCGCCTTGGCCTCCCAAAGTGCTGGGATTACAGACATGAGTCACTGCGCCTGGCAAAATAATAAAATTTGAAGAAAGAAAATAGAATGAAACCAGGCCTCCTGGGAACTAGGATAAAAGATCTCAGGAACCCAAGTTACTGCTCTTTTCAGTCCTTAGGGTTTTGCATCTGCTTTGGTCTCGAAGAACCAGCTTTCTCTTGAAGCCAAAGTAATTTCTGCTTTTCTTACTTCACATTCCAGATAGAGAGAGAAAAAATACACATGAATGAGTGAATGCATCTATCTGATTATCTCAGTTTCCCCCCTTTTATCTAGAATTGAGTATCCTAAGTTGTTGACTTGACCCCATCAGGGATCTGTTCCATGTCCAACCAGGGGCAAATAAAAGCCCACTTCTGTTTCCATGCTTGGGCTGGGGCTCTAGTTAGGAGAGATTAATTAATAGAATATAGATGGCAAATCCGCTATATGAGTGGTAAAAGAGAGAGGCATTACAGGCAGGCAAAGAGCCTGTGGAATGAATGGCCAGAAATATAAGTCAGCTTGTGTGGTTGGAGCACTGCTAATAGTGGTGGGCTATGACTGGAAGTAGAGCATAGAGGGAATGATGAAGAAAAGAGGCCTTATTTTAAAAGAGAATAGCCCAAAACTTTCCCAAATTGAGAAACATTGTAACCTCAGATGTAAGGTTTAGAGAAGAAAATTCCTAATTTTCTTGGATCATTTAATATGGTGGTTGTAGAACACCCATCTGTCGGTGTCTGCTCCAAACTGCCTGAGTCTGGCCCCCAGGAGAAGAACCTAGGCTAGCAGTAAGAGTTTAGGGGGCATTACCATTAGCATAGGGTCCATTTCACTTCTTGGCACGTCAGTTTCTACCCTACCAACTTTTGAGAATGAAATGAAGTGTGAAAGTACTCTGATAATCACAACACTACATAGTTTTACCGTTGTCTTCATTGTCATTGTCATAAATTCTATTTAGTATAGCGCCTCAGTATTAAGAAAAGCTCAGGAACCTGGAGCCAGATTGCCTATGTTCAAACCTGGCTCTGCTACTTTGTAACTGTGTGACCTTGGACAAGTTATATAACATTTGTCTTAAGCCTCAATTTCCTCGTCTGTGAAATAGTACCTGTCTCCTAGTGTTTTTTATGAGGATTAAATAAGTTATTACTTGTAAGGCACTTTAAATGGTACTTGGCATGTAGTTAAATGCCCAGTAAATCTTTGCTATTAGCTGTTAACGTACCTGCATTTAACAGGAACCTTCAGTATCTTATTCCAGAGGAGTGCCTAATGTAAAAATCAAAGTCTATGAAGATAATAAATTTAGGTATCTGTGTCTTCCTGTAATACTCAAAGGATCAGTTTAGTTAACTGCTGGCTTTTATTTGTCTATGTAAAGAGTTTTGTGGCTATTTGCAAATTGCTCGTGATATTATTTGAACATTCAAGGACTTCTGTTTTTTTCTTGGTAATGTCTGAAACTTGGAAATAATTCATGGGCATATGGGATATTCTCCTGAAGACACAATAATGGCTCCATTTTTCTTGCTAAGTTGGAATAATTTAGTCTTGAGCAAATAGCTATGCTTATGCTTCTGTTCTTGTTTATATCTGTATACATCTATAGTTTTACAAGTACCAATATTGACATTTTCATTTTAGCCAGGAACTTGCCTAAAAGAAAGATTATGCAAGCTAGTTTGATCTCAGAGTGCAAATGGCAGTAAAATGAAAGCAGAAAATCAATAATTAACTGTATGATTATTTTGGGATCCCTGGTGTGTTTGTTCAAGGTGAGATCGTTTTCCAGGTTCATCCTTCACCTGTACCACCTTTCTGATCTGCAAGGCTATATCAGGGCTGGCATAGTTATTTACATAACATAGTTTAGATGTTCTGTGAGACAGATAAACAGAAGACATGACACAAGTAGAACTGTCAAAAAATGACCCAAAACCCTTGAATTTTGCAAGCGGCTAGAAGGATTTTGTTGTGGTTTTCATATCTACATCGTTTGAAAGGGCACTCTCTCTCCTAGAGATCAGGAGCTTTACTGTTAGTGGTGGCAGGGGCTGCACTGATGCACCTGCCTCTGAATGAAGAGAAGGTTTTGAGGAGCAAGAGGGAGAACTCATTTCTAGAGAGAAAAATGGAAATAAGGGCTAGAGAGACTTAGGAAGAATCACAGATACTCATCCATACCAGAGTTAGAAGAACTTACACAGGATAGCAAGCAAACTGATGCAGTGGTTATGATTGATTTGGTTTGGGATGGCAGAGGCTCCATCCCAGCTTGTACCTGCAAACGTAAGTGGGACTAGATCAAAGGTCTAAGAAACTTATAACAAGAATATGTTTAAACTAGCCGAACTGATACATCCAGTAGATAAAGAATTGCATGTAAGCTATTTGTATAATCATTATTTTTTGGAATTAATGAAGTTAAAAATTTGGGGAGAAAGAGCTGGGTAGAAAAAAGACAAGCCTGAGGACTTGGGTCTTTAGACACTGCAAGCGTAACTGGGGCCATTTACTAACTAACCAATGTCCTAGTTGAACAGAGCTCATTTGAGTATAGAAACAATAGTAGCTTGGAAACTTAAGTTCCTACCTAACTCCATAAAACCCTGTCTATCTGCTAGTTGGTTGAGAAAGAATTTATGAGGATTTCAGTAATTTAAAATAATGATCCCGTTGAAGAATTAGAATGTCACTGTCTATGTCTCTGAATAACCCCTCTAAGTGCCTGCTAAGGCAATAGCAACCTCCTCCTTCAGAAGGATGAACAAGAAGCATGTAGTTATATAGCAGGCTGAGAATCAAGAGACTGAAGTTCTAATCCTATCTGCTATTAATTAATTTACCTCAAGCAAGTTTCTTAATTAAACTTCCAGTTCTGAGATCCTGTTATGTAACTCATGATTTATACCTGGAGGTCTCTCCCTATCGCTTTAGTGTTAGAGGTTAGGGAGGTGGGTGTTTAGCTGCGAGGATTAATGAATACACTGAAGGCTAACAGTAAAGTTCCTACATGGTAGAAGGTAGAACAGAATAAGGGCTATTGCTCTCATCTGCCTTGCTTTTTTTCTGGAAATCATTAGAAACCATACAGAGATGTATGTTAACATAAACAACAAATCCAGGGGTCATCCTTGAATTACTTGCTATCCCTTGTAGCTGGAGTTTCATTATCCACTAGGAGGCACCATTGTCAAACAACATTGATTAAGGATCACAAGAGCTCTTGATCCTTTAAGCAACTGGACAGGAAAAATGTCTAGAAAGAAGAAAAAAAGAGGCAAATATAGGACCCTGGAAATTGTGACAAATCAATTTTTGATATCTAGATGGACATCAGAACAGTTCTCAGTTTCTAAAATTCGATAAGCAGTATTTCAGACTACATTTCAATTTTGGAAGTGGCAAAAACTTTCAAGGCAGTCTTTTTTTCAAAGAAACAAATCTATATAGGATGTGAAAAAGCAGCTTAGAAATTACTAAGCCAAATCCCATCTTTATTGAGGAGTCATTGTCAGCCCAGAAAGGTTAAATGTCATGATCAAGATCTGCCAGGCAGTTAAAAGGTAGACTTGAATCTAGAACCAATGTGTAGGGGGCATTTCTCATTGATTTCGGCCATCCCAACATCTGAACTGTCTTCAAGTATTTGGAGAATCCCTCATCTTAAGAGTCTTGATAAGGGAAAAATCCCATATTGTACTATAGAAGCTAAAAATGGCAGATATTTGCACTACTAAACATTTAGACTCACAAAACTACCACGGGCCACACTTGGCATCAGATTCACTTAAAAGGATACAGGACAGGGGAAAAAAAACAGCTTTTTAGTCAGGCAGCACCAGGCATTTCTCTTCAGTAGGAGTCCATTCAGTAGCATATACAGTAAAGCTCAGTAAATATAACAGAGAAAAGAAGGATTTTTAAACAGTGTTGAGAAAACAAGTTAACAATTCAGAAATCAATTTAGATTCACCCTCCCCACACACGTACACATACAACGAAAAAACTACAGACAGAATAGAGTTGATAGAAGCTAATCAAATCATAGCAAAGCTAGCAAAAGATAAAATTATTTAACAGATCTTTAGAGAGCTTTTAAAACTTCAAAGAACTGGGATCCACAAAGAAAACAGCATCAATAAATTTAACAAAAATTGAAAAAACTAGAAAAATAATTTGCTTCAATCTTGACATAAAAGGTATACATTCTATTGAACATAGATAAAGAGTTCACCCCAATGAAAGGGAAGGTATTAAACTTCATACACAAATGGGCAAGGAAAGGAATAGACAGCTTCCACCAAAAGAGCTACAATTAGTAAAGAGGCATTTGGGGACATGCTCAGTCATTTTAATGTCTTCAACAGGATATCAGAATTGCTTTAGTACGCAGTTAAGTTCCCATTGGCAATATAACAGAATTCCTTTATTAAACAGTGAATATTCCCTTTCTCCATTGAAAGGTGAAGATTTCTATCTACTTGCATGTCTTAATTAACAATCCTGAAAAAGCACCATTCACACTGAAAAAATATGATTATATCCCATTTACAGCATCAATGCAAGAGGAAGCCTTATCTCCAGTTATAGCTCCTCAGACATTCCCAGCCCCAACCTACCTACTATGTTGACACATTTCCTGGTGCTACAGTCCTTATTGTTGTTTGTGGGAAGAAATACTTTGAAATGCTGCTGTCCTCTTAATTCCCATGGAATCACCACCACTCACATGTGCTCACACACTTGCTTCTTGAGGAACTATCTTAAAGGCTGACTACTCCATGAAGACTTAATCTCTCCTTCTGCAGTCTAGGCTCTTAGAAGATGGGATCTTCATGTAACTGGTCCTTCTATCCTCTACAAATAGTAGTTGTTTAATGATTGAATACTGAATGAAACATAATCCTCCCACAAAAATGGAGTAGTTTAGATGGGGAAAGGATGAAAAAGATTGTGTGTACTTGACTCCTCTCTTTCAGAAATGAATTCACCACCAACAAATATTTGTAAATACTCATCAATATGTGGGATAGTATGCTGAAGATAAAATACCTGTTGATGCTCTCTATTGATCTATAGTCAATTGGTACTATTTGTCTATAGTACAGACCAGAAGGCACCTACCCATGAAATAAATAACTGCCAGGCTCAGTGTCTCGTGCCCATAATCCCAACACTTCAAGAGGTCGAGGTGGGAGGATCACCGAGACCAGCCTGGGCAATATAAAAAGATTCCATCTCTACAAAAAAAATTTTAAAATTAGCCAGGCATGGTAGCACTACTTGGGAGGTTGAGGCAGGAGAATCACTTGAGACTGGGAGTTCAAGGTTACAGTGAGCTATGATTACACACCACTGCATTCCAGCCTGGGTGACAGACCAAGACTGCCATTCATTCATTCATTCATTCATTCATAAATAAATACATATGTACACACAAACAAACAACTGATAGTATAGGTCTAAATGACCATAGAGAGGCACAGATTCTTAGGGCCTCATAAGTTCATTGGAAGAAACAGTTGGGAGCTAGAATAGGGAGGCAGGCTTGTAGAAAGTTGATAAAGGCCATCAATGCCAGTGTAGGAGTCAGATGGGTGAAAAAGTGAAAAAAGGACATCCCAGGTAGGAGCATAAAGAATGCAAAAGCAGCCGGGAGCGGTGGTGCATGCCTGTAGTCCCAGCTACTCAGGAGACTGAGGCTGGAGGATCGCTTGAGCCCAGGAGTTCAGTGTGCTATGCCGATCAGGTGTCCACACTAAGTTCAGCATCAATATGGTGAACTCCCGTGAGTGGTGGACCACCAGGTTGCCTAAGGAGGGGTGAACCAGCCCAGGTCAGAAATGGAGCAGATCAAACTCCCGTGCTGATCAGTAGTGGGATTGCACCTGTGAATAGCCGCCGCACTCCAGCCTGGGCAACATAGCAGACCCTGTCTCTAAAAAAAAAAAAAAAAAAAATGTAAAAGTGGGCTGGATGGGGTCACTCATGCCCGTAATACCAGCACTTTGGGAGGCCAATGCCGGTGGATCACCTGAGGTCAGGAGTTCAAGACCAGCCTGACCAACATGGAGAAACCCCGTCTCTACTAAAAATACAAAATTAGCCAGGTGTGGTGGCACATGCCTGTAATCCCTAGCTACTCGGGAGGCTAAGGCAGGAGAATCGCTTAAACCCAAGAGGCTGAGGCTGCAGTGAGCTGATATCATGCCATTGCACTCCAGCCTGGGCAACAGGAGTGAAACTCCATCTCAAAAAAAAAAAAAAAGTGTTGGAAAAAGATGGTAGTTATGGGATATTTGTGAAGACATCAAAACAGTACCACAAACAAAGCCCTGAATTAGAAAAAAAATATATAGAATTAAAGTTCTTTTTTAAAAGACTGAATTGTATATGCAAGGATTACAGCATTTATCAACAAACTTACTAAATACAGACAATTCATTTAAATTACATCAATAATATAGTATTCATATGTATTATCTGGAAAGATAGGGACACGGGCTCTGCATTTTGAAAATCCCACTAGATGGTTCTGGAACATGGGGCCTAAATAGGCATGAAAATGGATTTCATCTACAGAGCCTTTCTTTACACTATGATTTTACTTATTTAGTTGTAATCTCTTGTCTTCCATTAAGTAACTGAAAGTCTGGAGCAGAAGTGAGGAAGTTTCCCTCTTTGTAACCTGAGCATTTTGTGGAGGATGATGCATAGACTCTTAAGTCAGCTTGCCTGAGTTGGAATCCTGGCTCTATCCCTTACAAGCTGTGTAATCTCTTGGTTAAGTTACTTAACCTTTGCTGTTTCTCAGTTTTCTCCTAAGTAAAATAGGGGAGTTGGTCATAATACCTGTCTCATAGACTTCTCGTGTAAACATTGAATGAGTTGATGCATATAAGGGACTTAGAAAATGCCTTTCCGTAGTAAGCACTCAACAAATGCTAGCTTTAATTATTTATTACAGCAAAATAAGGTTATTTCTGTCTTTGAACTGTATATAAAATAAACCATGCAGTTTGGGTTCAGCTGCATCTGCTTCATTGCATTGCTATATAGTGTTTATAGTATTCTATAAAATGGGTCACACCCATAAGCACATTTCTTTGAAGAGACTGTGTTTTCCCAGTATCCTCCTTCATCATAAATCAAACTTCTCTATATGTATGGATCTGTTTCTAGGCTCTCTGTTATGTTCTACTGTGCTGTTTGTCTGTCCTAATATATCATACAGTCTTAATTACTGAGCTTTATAGGTCACTCCATACATGGTAGCTGTAGACATGGGGGGCTAAATTTTGAAATCAAGTACAGCAAAAACTCCAGGAGGTGTTATTCTTCCAGAGTATCTAGAGTCTTCTTGGACTTCTGCAATTCCATATACATTTTAGATTCTGCTTTAGAGTTTCCACAAAACCTGCTGGGATTTTCATTCAAATTCTGTTGAATCTAAGCTTCAACTTGGAAGAAATCGGCTGTTTACAATACTGAGTCTTCTAGTCAGTGAACAGGATAATTTTCTCTCCATTTATTTCATTTGTTTAATTTTTCTTAAAAAATATTATACTTCCCTCCACAGAGGTCCTATATACCTTTCTTTTAGATTTATTTCTACATTCTTAAAGAAATACTCTTTTAAAATTTCATATAACTTACAATGATTTTGCTAAACTCTGATTAGTTCTAATTTTAACTTAGATTATTTTGGATATTCTATATATACCATCTGTAATTAATGACTCTTTCTTCCTTTTCTATTCTTATATTTTATTTCTTTATCTTGCCTTACTGCCCTGGCTGCTAGCACCTCCAGAATAATGCCGAGTTTAAGTTGTTAGAGTGGACTTTCTTGGCTTGTTCCTGATCTAAGAGTTTTTTAAGTTTTTAATCACAAATACATAGTTTTAAGTGTTTTGACATTTATTGACATGATCACATAATTTTTCATCTTTAATCTGTCAATGTATACAATTACATTAATTCCAAATGTTAAAAGTTTTGCATTCCTCTGGTAAACTCAATTTGGACCTGGTGTAATTCTTATATATTGCTCAGTTCGGGTTGTTAAACTTTTGTTTAGGTTACTTGCATCTATGTTCTTTAGTGAGGTTGTCTTTTAATTAGCTTATACTGTCCATACTGAGTTTTAGTATATAGATTAAGCTGTCTTCATAAAGTGAGTTGGAAACTATTCCTGCTTTTTATTCATTTTATTTCTCCTTAGAATGTTCAATAGAACTTGTCAGAAATGGCATCTAGGCCTAGAGTTTTCTGTCTCAGAAGACTTTAAATTACTCATTCAATTCCTTCAATTAGTAAAGGATTATTCAGGTTTTCTAATTCTTTTTGTTAATTTTGGTGAGTTTTATTTTTCTGAGAATTTGTTGGTTTCATGTACACTTTTAAATTTGTGACATAAAGTTTCAATATCTTTTATTTCTGCAGTATATGAAATGATATCTCCTTCATTCTTAATATTGGGTGCTATATGTGCCTTTTGTTTTCTTTTTGTGATCAGTCTTGCCAGAGATTCATCATTTCACAGGGAACAACTTTTAGCTTTGTTAATTCTTTTAATATGTTTGTTTTCCATTTCATTAATTTCTGCTTCTATTTCTTTCATCTAATTTGTTTGAATTTAATTTGATGACCTTTATGTAACTTATACAGGTAGATGTTTAGTTCTTTTCTTTTCTTTTGAGAAGGGGTTTCTCCATGTTGGTCAGACTGGTCTCGAACTCGTGACCTCAGGTGATCCGCCCACCTCAGCCTCCCAAAGTGCTGGGATTACAGGCGTGAGCTACTGCGCCTGGCCTGATGTTTAGTTCTTAAGTCTTTAGCCTTTCTCTTTTTGAGACAGGGTCTGACTATGTTGTCCAGGCTGGAGTGTAGTGGTGCAATCATGGCTCACTGCAGCCTTGACCTCCCGGGCTCAAGCCTCCTGAGTAGCTGAGACTATAGGCACCACCATGCTCAGCTAATTTCTTTAATTACTATTATTTGAAGAGACGGGGTGGGGGGTCTTACTATGTTGCCCAGGCTGGTCTCAAACTCCTGGGCTCAAGTGATCCTCCTGCCTCACCCTCCCAGAGTGCTGGGATTACAGGCATGAGACACTGCACTTGCCCAGCCTTTCTTTTCTAATATGTACATTTACAGCAGTAAATTTCCCTCTCAGTAGTGCTTTACCTACATTTTACAAGTTTTGATGTGTTTACTGTTACTATTATTAAGTTTAAAATATTTTCTAATGATTTATTCTGAGATCTATGTAATAAAAGTATATTATCCTGTTTCCAAATGTTAGGAATTTTCTAGATTTATTAATCTTTTCTTTTTAAAATTTATTTACTTTTTTAGAGATGAGGTCTTGCTTCGTAGCCCAGGCTGGAGTACAGTGATGCAGTGATAGCTCGCTGCAGCCTCAAACTCCTGGATTCAATCAATTCTCCCATGTCTGCCTCTAGAGTATCTGAGACTACAGGCATATGCTACCATGCCTAGCTAATTTTTTAAATTTTTAGTAGAGAAGGAGTCTCACTGTGTTGCCCAGGCTGGTCTCAAACTCCTGGCCTCAAGTGATCCTCTCACCTCAGCCTCCCAAAGTGCTGGGATTATAGACATGAGCCACTGCAGCTGGCCTTTATTAATCATTTCAAAGAATCTTTTTGTTGCTTTTCTTTTTTTCTGTTTTGTTTTTTCACTTCATTAATTTCTGCTTATTATTTCCTTCTGCCTTCATTGGGTTTAATTTGCTGTTTTTTAAAACATGTCTCATGATGAGATGTCACAGACTTACTTTTCACATTTTCTAATAATTTAAGTCAGTATTCACAATATTTCTATTAACTTCCTAATTAAAATTTAAAACTTACAAGTTTATGGATACAAACTACTTTGTAACTACTGTTTCATCTGCATTCTGCTTTTTTTTTTTAGCAGAACTGATTTCCTATGACAAAAGTATAGTACCTGTTCATTTTTTAAAGAGTAAAAGTAAAAAGAAGAAAACAAAAAATTTCAAATACACTTCTTTTTTTTAGGACAGTTTTTTTTTTTTTGAGACGGAGTTTCGCTCTTGTTACCCAGGCTGGAATGCAATGGTGCGATCTCGGCTCGCCGCAACCTCCGCCTCCTGGGTGCAGGCAATTCTCCTGCCTCAGCCTCCTGAGTAGCTGGGATTACAGGCACGCGCAGCTAATTTTTTGTATTTTTAGTAGAGACGGGGTTTCACCATGTTGACCAGGATGGTCTCGATCTCTTGACCTCGTGATCCACCCGCCTCGGCCTCCCAAAGTGCTGGGATTACAGGCATGAGCCACCGTGCCCAGCCTCAAATACACTTCTACCCAGTGTTTAACACTTTAATACCAAAGCCTTCACACTGCATCTACTTATACATACGTATGAATGTGTATGTTTATACATGTTAATGTATTATTAACATTTATGTCAATAAGTATATGTCTATAACATCATTTTAATAGCAATTTAATATTCTACTATAGAGTTACCACAATTTATGTAACCATTTTCTATTGTTGGGCATTTAGTTTGTTTCTAATTTCTCCCTATTATAAATAGCTGTGATAAACCCTTGTCATTAAAACTTGACCAGTATTTCTAATTATTTCTTCTGGAAGGAAATAATTGAGTCAAAGGACATGTACATGTTTAAGGTTTTTGTCATGCATTATAAAATTGCCCGTCAGAAAGTTGTATTTATGTATTTTTCCATCAACAGTGGATTACCTAATTTAAGCAAGGTTTCTCCAATGCCAAGTTGTGTATGTAACATGGATCACCAGCTTCTCAAACTGTCGGATTGGACCTGTGCCCTTCCTCCTTTCAGCCATTTTTCTATGTTTTTGGGTCTATTAATGGCAAAACATTTAGAGAGTAAACATTTAGAAACCCTGATCTTGAAATGTAACTCACCAATCCTGTATAAGTTTCCATAGTATTCTTTTCATTATTATTGTTAGAAATATGTTCTGCTGGGCGTAGTGGCTCATACCTGTAATGCCAGCCCTTTGGGGAGGCTGAGGCAGAGGGGATCACTTGAGATCAGGAATTCGAGACCAGCCTGGCCAACATGGTGAAACCCTATCTCTACTAAACATACAAAAATTAGCTGGACGTGAGGTGTGTGCCTGTAATCCCAGCTACTCAGAATGCTGAGGCATGAGAATCACTTGTCCCTGGGAGGTGGAGGCTGCAGTGAGCCTAGATCATACCACTGCATTCCAGCCTAGGCAACAGAGCAAAGACCCTGTCTCCAAAAATAAAGTTCCAATTTTCATTATAATGATTTCTTGTTTGATTAATTGGTTATTTAGCATGATTTCTCAATTTCTCAAGCATTTAGGGTTTTCTAGTTATTTTGTTAATTTACTAACATAACTACTTTGTGCTTAGGAAACACACTCTGAGTGCTTGTTTCTTGCTGAAGTTTTTAGGCTGAGCTTTTAGCTCCATAGTAAGCATTGAGGTTATTTTTTATTTTTAACTTTTTTTGGTGGGAGGGGATGGGGTCTTGCTCTGTCACCCAGGCTGGATTGCACTGACACAGTCATGGCTCACTGCAACTTCAATCTCCTGGGCTCAAGCTATCCTCCCACCTCAACCTCTCCAGTAGCTGGGACCACAGGTGTGCACCACCACACCCAGCTAATGTTTTTTTATTTTTTGTAGAGACGGTGTCTCACTCTTTTGCCCAGGCTGGTCTTGAACTCTTGTGCTCAAACAATCTGCCTGCCTCAGACTCCCAAAGTGCTGGGATTACAGGCCTGAGCCACCACCATGCCCAGCCAGCATTGAGGTTTTTCTATGCTACCAACATGACATACCAGAATATATTCTGTACCCCAATTTTTATATTGCAGCTCTGTGGTCCCAGCCAGGAGCAAAGGGTGTGTCCTCAGATCCTTAACTTCTTAGATCATCCTGGTGCTAAAGCAGCTGAACCCTGTCATTCTCCATTTGACCGCCCCACCCCCTCCTACCTCTCCAGAGTTCCTAAAAGTGCCCCTCCTTTCCAAAACTCACATTCTTCCCTAGGGTAGAAGTAGCTCTTGTTCACCTCTTTGAGCTGTAATCCTTTCTGTATTCTCACGACTAGTTTTTCACTGACTATACTTTTAATTCTTAGAAGCTTTAACAAAAACTTTTTGTTTGACTGGGAACAGTGGCTCATACCTGTAATCTCATCACTTTGAGAGACCCAAACAGGAGGATCAGTTGAGCCCAGGAATTCCAGACCAGCCTGGGCAACATAGCCAGATCCTGTCCCTGCAAAAATTAAAAATTAAAAAATTAAGTGGGTGTGGTGGTACATGCCTGTAGTCCCATCTACTTCAGAGGCTGAGGCACAAGGATTACCTGAGCCTAGGTGTTCCAGGCTGCAGTGAGCCATGATTGTGCCCCTGCACTCCAGCTCTAGGTGACAGAGCAAGACCCTGTATCCGTTAAAAAAATAAATAAATTTTTAAATTTTGTACAGTTTTTATAGTTGTCATTTTGTCATCCTCAGAAAAAGATGCTGGTTGGAGAAATCCAAATTTGGTCTGTACTTTACAACAGCGTTCTTCAAGGATATTTGCAGATAAGTGCCAATCTGTCACCAGTCTGCCATGAGATACGTACAGAAATTGAGAGTAAACATTTAGAAACTGTTATAGCAATTTGACATTGCTGTGAAATCATAGCACATGATTTTGTGCCTTCAGCTCCAGATAATCCTGATGCCAAAGCAGCATATTTTGGAGTGGCATATTCTGATCTTCTTCAGTGTGCAGCCAGTAATACCTTGTGCCTCTAGAACTGTGATTTGTTTTGTTTGATGAGTTTGGTTTTGGATAATTTCTTAATTATATAAATAATGTGTTATAAATTTTAAAAATTCAGATGGATGAAAAGGAGAGACAGCTTTTCATAATCCCACTGCTTTTCACAATTCAGACTAAATTGCCCTTAATTTCTCTCTGTATACAGTATAGAAGTCCACCTCCCCCATACTCTTCTGTAGAAGGGTTTCTTCTCCCTCTCCTTTCATTCGTTCAGAATGGAGCCAACTAGGAAAATTCAGAATGTGTTCTTTGAGGGTTCTTGACAGCCCCAGAATCACCCCAAGAAGGGAAACAAAAAGAAAAGCAATAAAAGATGCCTTTTCAGTTTGTAGAATCATCATTATTATCAAATAAAGTTTATCAAAGAATTGAGTCATCAATTTTGTTCAGAAGGTTCAAGGTTAGGATATCAGGATGGTGTGTATTATGAATATGTATATTTTAAATTTCTTTGAATAAAATTTGCATAAATAACAGTATTTTTAGTTTTTATTTCTGTATCATGAAATTTAAAGTTAGTGGATTGCTTCTTTTACTTTAATATTAATTAATATTATAAATAATCAAATAGCTTTAATAATAGAAAAATATTTTCACAGTGATGCCTTTCTTTCAGAGTAACCCGTCAAAGAATGTGCCAAGTTGCACTCGCAATTTTGTTTGATATCCCTGGTTATAAGGCATTGAATTTAAAAACTTATAATGGCTGAAAGATCCCATTTATTATAACAAAAATATAAAATGTATAGGGAAAAAAACTAATAATATTTTAAACCAATATAAAGAAAATCATAAAACTATAACTTAGACACATGAAAGGAAGTGGAGAGAAAAATGTTCATGGATGATAATATTAGAAAAAGTTAATTTCTAGAAGTTAATGTATAAATTTACCATCGGAATCAAAATTCTTTATAGTTTGATAAGATGATTTTAAAGGTCAGCTGGGAAGAAAAAAAATCATAAGAAAATGTTGGTGAAGGCCAGTTGCAGTGGCTTATGCCTGTAATCCCAGCACTTTGGGAGGCCAAGGCAGGCCAGTCACTTGAGGTCAGGAGTTTGAGACCAGCCTGGCAAACATGGTGAAACCCCGTCTCTACTAAAAAAATACAAAAATTAGCTGGGCATCGTGGCAGGTACCTGTAGTCCCAGCTACTTGGGAGGCTGAGGCAGGAGAATCACTTGAACCCAGGAAGCAGAGGTTACAGTGAGCCGAGATGGTACCACTGCACTCCAGCCTGGGTGACAGAGCAAGACTCTGTCTCAAAAAAAAAAGTGTTGGTGAAGAATAATGAGATTTATTTTGCCAAATATTAAAATCCGCTACTATAGTATTTTATTTTGTCCATCCATGTTTTTGTTTTTGTTTTTGTTTTCGTTTTGAGACGGAGTCTCACTCTGTTGGATGGAGTGCAGTGGTGTAATCTCGGCTCACTGCAACTTCTGCCTCCCGGGTTCAAATGATTCTCCTGCCTCAGCGTCCAGAGTAGCTGGGACTACAGGCGCAGGCCACCAGGCCTGCCTAATTTTTTTTTTGTTGAATTTTTTTAGTAGAGACGAGGTTTCACCATGTTGGCCAGGCTGGTCTCAAACTCCAGGCCTCCAGCTATCCATCCACCTCAGCCTCCCAAAGTGCTGAGATTACAGGTGTGAGCCATGGCATCCGGACCTACAGTATTTTTAATGGTATGGAACTTGATGCAAGAATAGGTACGTAAATACAAGAGAGCAGGAACCTAAAAATACCTCCACATGTGTATGCACATGTTTAGAGATTGTCATTTCAAATACTAGTATTTCAGATATGACCAGACAAAATGGATTGATCCATGCTGATAATTATAGCACAGGGCAGTATATAACTTCCAGACATTTCTCACTGACTGATTCCCTCCTTAGGCTTTATACCTCTCATCACTTTGCTGCCTCCTCCCCAGACCCTGTCTTTTCCTTCATCCATTCTAGGTCCCTCCAGAAAGTCCTCTAGCTCTCAGAACATCTCCCACATTCTTTTTGGAAACACCAGAGTCCACTGAGGCATTTTATTTGTAAGTATGTATTACATCCCTAGGAAAAGAATTCCAGGATCTTCCCTCCTGTATGTTTTCATCTTGCTTCTTCATGGTCTATGATACCAGCTGAGGTCATTAGTACAGCGAATCCAAACTGGTAAAATGGGAACAGATAATTCTGCCATTTTTCTAGATCTTTGGGTTGCACATCAAATCTGAGGCTGATCACTCCACACTTGTTTAACCTGCCTGAGGTTCACAACAGTTTTCCCAACTTTTGATCATCAGTGATTTCAAATTCACCAATGTAACCATGCTTTATCATCACAGTTAGAAACTGGACAGTGACTTTGGAGCACAAACTAATAAGAACCTGGTGTTTGACTCTTTTTGGTATTGTTAATGCTCTGGAGTCATCAGCCAGTACATTCATGCACACCATTATGGCAGCATGGAGAGATGGCATAAAGAGCCTAAATTCTTATTGCTTCATTATGTAATCAGTTTGGCTCTCTCCTTTTCCTAACCCCTCTCTCATCTAAGTTCAATAGTGCTTACCCTCATATATCACAATGACAAAGGAAAACATCTAAGCAAAACTAATTCCTTCAATATGAGATGTTTTTTAGTCCTCACAGATCAACTAACCAGCTTAAAGTACAGCCAGTTTTAAAAATAGCATTTCTTTTCTCCCCACAGTAAAAAGAAATGAAAAATATTCATTCTTTCTAGTAATCAAGGAAATGCAAATTAAAGCAATCATGAATGACTTTTTTCCTCTTATCTAGTTGCCAAAGATGAAAAAAAATAATCATTATCCTAGTGGAGCAAGGGACACATTCACACTTGGTAGTGGGAGTATAAATTGTTAAACTGTTTCTGGTATTGTGTGTTTATCAAAAGTGTTATTGTATATACCCCCGTCCTAGCAACTCAGCTTGTAAGAATTTTACCATAAAGGTGATCAGAGTTGTTCATCAAGATGTATGATCACATTCATCCAGGCTTTACTTCTGATAGTGGAAAATGAGTGCTGCCATACTAGGGAACAGACTAGGCCATTATAGTAGTGTTTACAGTAGACTAGGCCACTATAGACATTATTTTGGAGAAGAATCCTATTTACATTGGAAAATGTTCCTTAGGTGTGAAATAGAAACTTGGTAAAGTTTTTAGAGCTTGTATAAATATGAAAGTATTTTCATTCATTTATATAAAACCACACTAAGATCCAAATAATAGAATCAGGTGTTCATTAATTATCTACAGTGTGCTCAGTTCTTCTGTTGGGTATTGGGTAAGGATATATTGAAAGTATAAATATATTTATTCTTCTTGTTTAGGACTTTACACTATCATGGAACTGTTGTAGGGCTTAAAGATGTACATTTGTTCCTTGCACATCCAGTAGGTACAGCTGTAATCAATGGGAAGAGCACAGGACATAGCTAGACAGGGATTTGGATCCTGTCCCTATCACATACTTGTCCACTTGCTTAGACAAATTATTTGAAAATGATGGTGACCTCATGGGATGGTTGTAGGTATGAAGGGAGGCATAACAAGGACTGCTTCCCGTGATGCCTCATGAATAGGAAGAATGTTAGTTCCTTTACTTTCCCTTCCAGAAGTTTCTATTTCCTCAGTATAATACCTGCAGTAGGTATGTTGAAAACTGAGCTAATGAATGAATGAATGAAACACTGGATTTGAAAATATAAGCCTTAAAGAATTATGAAAATGTTAGCTATTAATATCTGAAGAGTTTCATTATATGTATAATCTGGCAAAATTCATGTATACATATACAGGTATATGCAGTGGGGAGGGGGAGGTGTTTGTATGTAAGTGCTAAATGTTATGGACTCTATAGGGTTGTTATGGAATTAAAAGCAAAGGAAGGCATTAATATGGCTGTTAATCATTGAGGGGGCTTCCAGGGAAGGTAGGATTGGAATGAAACCTTGAATTAAGGTAGGTTTCGAAAATGAAAAGCAATATATACAAAAGTAAAAAAGAAAATGGTATACTCAGGGAGTGCTATTAAGACCATTCTGCCTAGAGAGGAAGATTTTCTTGAAACATCAGTGGACAGGACAGGATAGGTAGAAGAGGCAAGGTGTGACCAAGACAACAAGAGGCCTTACTTATCTGGTGAGAAATAGAAAACCACTGTAAGTTCTATGAAAATATGATGACATTGTGTTACCAACACATCTACGTGTTACAATGTTTGTAGCAATTAACTTTGGGAATGGAAATGTAAACAAAAATAAATTGTTTGTTCCTTCCACAGTATATAGCCTGAATTTTCCATTAAGTGGTAACAATAGCAAGATTTTTTTTAATCCTTGTATTCCACATAGCTGAATATCTTTGGAATTTGACTTAAAAATATGCCCACAACTCTAGCATTGCTGTTTTCTGATGCTTTTTTTATGAAAACCTAAAGAAAATTTATAATCAATTTTATATACTCCTGTTATTTGATATTACTGTTAGCCTGCTCTTCCTGTTTCTTTCCCTGCAGATTTTCAATGTTAAGATGACTATTATGCCCTTCATAATTTATGTCTATATTTCATTGAAAGAAAGAAGATTTAACATAATCCTTAGCAGTAAATCAACTAATAACTTAATTACAATGTATTTACTTTCAGTGTTGTCTTCCTGGAATTTTCTCTTTTCTTATGTTCTTTTTTACATTTCTCTACAGTATGGATGGAGCAGATCTGTGTTTTGAAATCGTAAAGCGAGCTGACGCTGGTTTTGTGTACAGTGAAGCTGTAGCCAGGTATGTAGTGTATATCTAATCCTGAGAGGTTAAGGTGAAAGTAAAAAAAGAAAATGACAAAGATATCACATGATAAACTGATGAAGAGCATGCTGCTGCTCTTTTCTACAAGGAACGTCTCTGTTTTAGTATGTGTTAGTAGAACCGACTGGAAATGCAAAATACTGAACAATGAGTTTTCCATTAACATGGGTTTTTAACATGGGTTTACACTTTCAGTACTGCTATCTTTCCCATTTCTGATGATTTTTGTACAAGAAGGGGGGATCTGATAGCTCAGGAACCACATAGAATTCTACTGGGGTTTTATTTTTGTTTTTGCAAATCTGCCTCAGTTTTTCATTTTGCCTTTTAGTGATATCAAATTATGTCACAGTTAATCTAAGGAAAAGTACAGAACAGTAAAAGGAAGGGAAATAAGAGCACCATGTTAAAGAATATATTTGCTTCAGGCCCGTGTGAGACCTACCAATCAAATGGCAACTGTTGTTCTAAGTGGAGAAGTTGTTGTAAAGACTTAATGACTCAAAATCAGTAAATATGAGAAATCACAGGAGCCACGCATGTGCTGGGCCACTTGCTTATAAATTTAGAGCAACACAGCTTCTGTTTTGGTTATATTCAATCATACCATAATTACTCACTCCTGTGGGTTGCCTTTTAAATACGTGGAATACAGCATCCCTCCTCCGTCACCAGCCATAATATGTTGAAGGGTTTAAACCCACAAACATATTAGGATTTTTTTTTTTGAGACAGAGTCTCACTCTGTTGCCCAGGCTGGAGTGCAGTGGCCTGATCTTGGCTCACTGCAACCTCCGCCTCCCAGGTTCAAATGATTCTCCTGCTTCAGCCTCCCAACTGGGATTGCAGGCATGCACCACCACACCCTGCTAATTTTTGTATTTCTTTTAATAGAGACGGGGTTTCACCATGTTGGCCAGCTGGTCTCGAACTCCTGACCTCCAGTGATCCGCCTGCCTAACCTCCCAAAGTGCTCGTATTACAGGCATGAGCCACTGTTCCCAGCCTAGCATTTATGAAAACTTTCTGTCATTTGAAAAAGTTATATTAAATGATTTACTCCCTCTTATAATTTATCTTGTAATTATGGCATCTTAGACAGACATAGCTGGAAACAACTTGGAGACTACCTTAATAGAGCTTTGAGCTTAGCATGACTTGAATGTCTTCAAATTGATTGCCCTGACTCCTCCTGGCTGAAGAGCAAGGGACCTAGTCTCAGGGATGGAGCAACCATGGCTATAGCACTAAGTAAAGAATATGCTCAATGTGTGGTCACTGTTTTTTTGTACTGCTGGGGCTAGGATGAAGAAGCCAATGAAAGTTTATGTGTGTTCTTTAGGCTCCTGTTGTATACATGGTAGAATTGAGGCTAAATAGCCTCTTTTCTTTTGTGCCTTGTTCTCTAAAGCACATTCTAGGTTTTTTTAATCCCATCTTCTGTTGTTTTGAGTTTTTATTACAGTTTTAAATTTTTATTCCTCCTTGTCCTTCATAATTTTAAAGCATTCTTTTGTACCAAAAATAGTCAATGCTAGTGAGAGTCAATGGAAGAAGAGGATTTTTTCTTTTTTCAACGACAATAATACTAGGATACATGGCAGGTATGCTAACAGGATTGATGTGAAACCAGTACCACTTTTACTCTGGTCCCCAGTCATCTTTATTGCTTTTTCTTAACTTCACACCTATCTCTGCCACTGGGCTACATGTCAGGATAGGCAGGATGGTAGTGTGAAGAGATGATGTCATACAGTGAAATTACTTGTGGTCTTTCCTAATCTTGAGATTTATAGAAAAGATGTTTATACACATCAAAATGAAAGCCTATTGATTTTTAAATCCACCTGTATAAGCTGTTAAAATGGTGAAAGGAACTTTCCAGAGTAGACCAGAGAAGAGGCGCAGCAATAGGTGACATTGCAAAGAGAGAGGTTTGAAGATAATTTCTTAAAGACTTTTCACCTGAACAGTAAAAAAAAAGTAGGAGGGGACTCAAAAAGTTTTATTATGTGTGTTTCCTATTGCAAAGGATCAATGACCATGTAACAAGGGTGTGTAGATTCTTCCATTGGTTTAGTGTTTGACCGGATGACTTCTAATCTTCCTTCATCCTCTCTGATTCTGAAATTTATTATAAGGAAATTCAGCTTGTATCAGTAGTCTAGTGAGACCAGCTGCAAGAAGACTCAGAGACACCAAGTAATCAGATTGATAATGTTGTTTTTCTCCAACTGGCTGAGCTTCAAGAGGAGCAGCAAAGCATGGCATAAAATAAAACTGTGTTCAGTCCTTAGTGCAACATAATTAGTGATTACCTCCATCCTTTCAGAGTTGATGAGTTGTGGAGTGGGCTAACATACAAGATCAGATTATCAAATGAAACTCTCAGAGATCTTCTTAACTAGTACCAAGCTTTACTAAATAATTTCAAGGATCAGGCAATCAAAAGGCTCAAGTGAAGCAGAGAGAAGGCAAGGGCAGCTCCCCATGTCACTTCTTACTGCCTCAGAAATGCACCTCTGGCCCAGAATAGATGAGGTTTATACGTGAGGTTTGTGGGATTCCACACACAGAGGGGAGCATTGCAAATATCTTCATTTTGTACCCCAAAGATTAGGATAGCTTCATGACATTCTCCAGGAAGCCATCTGTGCCTCAAAGATCCCAGGTTCTACTTACCATAGGTAATCCTTAGCCAGAGATACCCTGTTAAGGGCATTTCAGAGATAAGGTCTCTTCTGCCTAGCAAATAGCATTAGGCTTTTCACCTGCATTGACAAGGAAAGCAGACTGAATCATCTCTCTTCTGCCACACCCCACCCTTGAAATGCCTCCTTCCAAAGAAAGTAAATGCATTGCTTGACAGTTCTTTCCTTCCATGGAGCTATCATCTTCCTCATCCTTAGCAAAGATAAACAAATATATTGCTGAGTTCCTCTGAAAGCACAGGTTCCTATGATGCTTCATGAAGTGAAGCTTTTTGATTAAAAGTTTAGTCAGCAACTCTCTAGAACATGTGGGCAGATTTTAGTTCTTGTTTTATTCTGCTTGCACACTTTGACATGCATTGCCTCCCGGGATCATGACTGGGAGGGTGGAGAAAGATAGTTCATGTCTGTTATAACTTGGAGAGCAAAACAGTTCAGTCTCCACACACACCCCAAAGATTCTGCTGTGTTCATACATTTGGGTCAAGTAATTGAGTGTTCTCATATGCAAATGAAAAAAATCCTCATTCACTGAGTTGTGTTTTGTGTGATGAGACTGAAATAGGAATTTTCTTTAGGTTAAAGATAATTCAGGTGGCTGTCTCAGTGCTTTGTATCCAAAATAGTTCATTCTGTAGGTACAAGTTATGTCCACTTTAACTAATTTAAATTTACCCGTTATTTTCATGTTGACATCTAGATGGACAAATAAGCTGTTCCTAAATCTTTGACTGAACTTAACAATAATAATATTGTAATAATAATAAATTAACCTTTGTAGCATGGTTTAGAGTTTACAAAGCACTTTGACAGGTGTAGTCTCTTAGCCATTTCAAGGGGTTACAGATCTCCAAAACCTGATTTGAACCAGTAATGGGCCACAACACCAAGTTAACAACCCCTCATTTAAACAAAACTGGTGGGCGCAGTGGCTCACACCTGTAATCCCAGCACTTTGGGAGGCCGAGGCAGGCAGATCACGAGGTCAGGAGTTCAAGAACAGCCTGACCAACATGGTAAAAGCCCGTCTCTACTAAAAATACAAAAATTAGCCAGGCATGGTGGTACCCGCCTGTAATCCCAGCTACTCAGGAGACTGAGGCAGTAGAATCACTTGAACCCAGGAGGCGGAGATTGCAGTGAGCAGAGATCATGCCACTAAACTCCAGCCTGGGTGACAGAGTGAGATTCCATCTCAAAATAAATAAATAAATAAACGAACAAACAAAACTTATGGTTGGGCACGGTGGCTCATGCCTGTAATCCCAACACTTTGGGAGGCTGAGGCGGCCGGATCACTTGAGGTCAGGAGTTCAAGACCAGCCTGGCCCACATGGTGAAACCCTGTCTCTACTAAAAATACAAAAACTAGCTGGGTATGGTGGCTCATGCCCATAATCCCAGCTAGTTGGGAGGCTGAAACAGGAGAATCACTTGAACCCAGGAGGCAGAGGTCGCAGTGAGCCAAGATTGCACTACTGCACTCCAGCTGGGGGACAAGAGCAAAACTCTGTCTCAAAAAATAAAAATAAAAAATAAACAAAACTTAATTACAGGCTGCAATGGCCCAGGCAAAGAGTATATTTGCAACCCCTTACATTCGCATTTGCAAAGTAAGAGAAATTAAACATCAGAACTAATGATTACATGAGCCTAGCTCTCACCTAAAGCCCAGTTGTAAGGAGCCTGTGATTAGTACAGGAACAAGGCTTGGGTTTGTTTTTGTTTTTGTTTTTGTTTTCCTCCTACCTGTCATTTTTAAAATGGAACCCTTCCAGTCAGTTGTAATATGTGAAATAATGCATATGCTAACTAGAGGAATATTCCTGTGAGCTTAATTAGATGGTATCATGCCAAAGAAGGAACTTGATAGAAATATCTTTTAATTGTAAAGCCAGAATAGGGAACTTTTTCTTTGTCCTGAGTCATATACACATGTTCAAGATCATTTGTATCAGAAATATAAGATCTGGAAACAAAACAAAATTCTATAAATATTATACAATGAATAATGTTGTCTATTGCATTTCTGTCATGCTGGTTGGGAAGGAAGGGGAAAATGAGAAAAGAAGGGGATAATAGGAAGAAAGGAGAAAGACAAATATGGAAGGAATAAAATACAGAAATGAAACATAAAGAAAGAGAAATGGCGATTATAGAAGAACTTCAGAAACAGGAGAAGGAGGTTCTAAAGTCTTACTGAATCAACTACTCTTGTCACATGTAGTTGCTAGTTGATCCCATTACCATTTTTTAATGCCTGTTCATTCTTTAAAATGCTGATTTCTTCTTTGTTCTTCACCTGTGCTCCCTGAGGGAGCCTCAGCTGGCCAAGTAAGGAGTCAGGCTTCCTAGGACATGGGCCTAGAACTAACTGCACTTTGTTCAAGGGAGCCCCAACTAAAACTTGATTATGTTACAGGAAGAAATTGTCCAATAAAGGAGGTTCTTCCCTCTTTTGTCCTCAGAGCTAAATGGAAGTAAGATGGAGAGCATCTTATTATTTGTTGGCAGATCAAAGGCTACCACAGTGTGAGTCTGAATCCTTGGGGCAGCGCTGGGCAATTTCCTTAATAGCAGTCCAGTTTAACTAAGTAGAATTACCTGAGGATTAGGGGGAAAAAAATGTCATGTTTTAAGCTTGAATTTTTAGTTTGCAAAGCAATTTCACTTATAAATTGTGTGTAATTCTTTTGACTTAGATAGCTTAGAAAATATAGAGCAAACTATTTCTTCATGAAGCCCATAAACTTTTCAGTCTGCCAACATTTTCATTATGAGGCCTCACTTTTTTATTTTTTATTTTTTTATTTTAAAGATGGGGTTTCACCATGATGGCCAGGCTGGTCTTGAACTCCTGACCTCAGGCGATCCACCCACCTCGGCCTCCCAAAGTGCTAGGATTACAGGTGTGAGCCACCGCATCCTGCGAAGCCTCACTTTACACTAATCTTGTCTGCTCAAATGAAAAGTGTCCATGGACAGCTGAGAGTGGGAGTTATAAACTGGGAGCACTGTATACTGTATTAAGTTTTAAAATAAAAATCGTTTACAGTTTTTAGATTTCTTTTGTTTTTTACAGCCATTACATGAGACAGATACTGGAAGCTCTACGCTACTGTCATGACAATAACATAATTCACAGGGATGTGAAGGTAAGTCATTTTTTATCACTAACTTTAATGTTTGTGAAGGAAAACTGATATAACAATGATAATCAAGAATTCTTCTTTTCTCTTGTCATAAAGAACATCTCAATTTACTTATAAGTAAAAATGTATATAATTGCTTTTTATTTGGGAAGTCACTGTACTGATTCTTACTAGGAACACTATAATTTCAATTTATTTTTACTAAAGTGTTCATGCAATCTAAAATTGTATTATTTCTTTTTTGCCATTGTGTGTCTGAGAGAAATGGAAAATCCAATAAATAGGAAAAACCAAACAATATCTATACTGAGTTAATTGGAGGGAAAATTAGAATTTGGTTTAAATAGTAAAAGTTAATCATACACATATTTTCGTAATATTGCAATGCAGAATAGTCAGCAGATACTTTTTAAATATAGTATGAAATCATAATTATACACATAATACGATTTGTATGCTTGGAATACCCATATTATCATTATTCAGTCTTTCTGCCTATTTGATCCCATTCTCGAGTTAATGAGGACTCTCAGTTCCTGGCTCTTTAACGGTGTCAAGCCAAAACATAGAAGGAGGCAAGAAAGGAGACCAGTGGGCTTTCCTCCTGATCCCTAGCTTCTCCCAAGGCCCAGAATCACTAGGGAGCCTCTGAGATCCCTTTGGCCCTGGGCTACACTTTTAAGCTCTGATATTTTGTCACTGGCCTTTCTCTAACCTCCAGCGTGCACAGACATAGTGTTCCTTCCCTCAAGATATATTATTAAAGGCCTGGCTTCTTCAATGTATTTAATATTTCAAATGGTTAAGAAAATTAAGTAGAGTTTAAAGTTTCTATAATGTTTGGGAAATTGTCACAGAAATCCTTGTAATTAAAAGCTGAGGGAAAGCATGAGAAATTCCAAAACCATCTGGTAGAATGTTTTAATACCAAATGAAAATCACTGGAGAATTGTACGAAATACACGTTAGTGCAAATTCGTTGTAAAATATCTCACTCATCCTTTTCAGATATGTTAAGAAAATGGTATTGTTATTATCAAAACTCAACACCGAGCATTTCAATGGGTTCCCCTTTATAAAAAAGTATTCTTCAGTTATCCAAAGAGAAATAAAAGTGTGGAATGGGAAATTGTCAACTATAGTAGCTTGCTGTGCAGTTATTTTGCATTAATTAATGTAAGAAAGCTCATAGAGAGTAAAATATCTCTTTGTATATATTCTAAAATATATACAAGAAATAATGATAATTTAAAAACCTAAAATGTGTTTATGTAATAGCATTGTTAAGAGCTCTTTTGCACAAGAGGCAATTTTATTTTGAATGAATTGTCCACGAAAGATAATTATATCAACATTATATAATAATGTTTGACAACATACTCTACTGTAATACTTTCTTTTTTTTTTTTTGAGGCAGAGTCTTGCTGTGTCACCCAGGCTGGAGTGCAATGGTGCGATCTCGGTTCACTGCAACCTCTGCCTCCTGGGTTCAAGTGATTCTCCTGCCTCAGCCTCCAGAGTAGCTGGGATTACAGGCGTGCACCACCACAGCCGGCTAATTTTTGTATTTTTAGTATAAACAAGGTTTCGCCATGTTGGCCAGGCTGGTCTTGAACACCTGACCTCAGGTGATCCTCCCACCTCAGCCTCCCAAAGGGCTGAAATTACAGACATGAGCCACCACACCTGGCCTAATTCTTTCAATAATACAATCAGCTTTTGATTAGCAATGGTATTTGATTAATGACAACCTAAAACTAAATAATATCCAAAAGTAGATAATTTGACCTCACCTTTTAATTTACCTTCTGATTTATTTATTTAACAAATATTTGAGTGCTTACTTTATATAGATTATGTGCTTGGAGCCCTAAAAGTATTATGGTCTCAGTAGGGAATTAAGGCTCGGTATCTCTTATCTACTGCAGCAGATCAACACATGCCAAAATATAGTGACTTCAATCAATAACTGCCATTTACTTGCTCACAATTCTGCAGTTTAGGCAGAGCTTGATAGGGACTGCTCAATTCTGTTTCACAGGATGTTGGTGAGGTAGCATGGCTAGTTTCCACATAGGCTTCACTCACTTTTCTGGCATCTTAACTGAGCTGACTAGAACGCCTGGGAGCTGTCTGGGTGCTCTTTGTGGTCTCTCATTCAAAATTTTCCCTCTTTCCACATGGCCCCGTCTCCAGCAAGACAGTGTCTTAGGGCTCCAAAAGAGCAAATATGGAAGGTGCTAGGCCTCCTGAAGCAAATTGACTCTGTGGCACATCTTATGCATTTCATTAGTTGAAACATACCTCACAAAAAGGTCACAAGGCTAGTCTTAGTTCAAGGGAAGGAAACATAGATTCATATTTTGATTGGCAGAGTGCCATATATATACAAGGATGGGAGAACTTGTTGGTGGCTACCTTTAGACAGACAGATAATTATTGTGCAAGGTAGAAGGTGATGAGTATCATTAAAAGACAAGGTCAGAGAAATTTCCTGAGGGAGGTCACATTGGAGCTTTGTCTTGAATCATGCAGTAGTTATATGGAGACAAAAGACATTTCAGGCAGAAGGAACAGTTTGTGCAAAGGCCCAAAAGTAGTCTTACATTGGAGTATATTAGATTAGTTTATTATTTCTGAAGTATATGGTAAATAATTTAGAGGAAGCATCTAGAAACATGCCAAGGAATGAAAAAGAAGTGATTCTCAAATTGCAAATTAGTAAGAAGAAACCACCCCAAAAAATGCCATTGTTCACTTGGGAGGCACACTCAACATAACACACATTAATGTTGATATTCTTTTTTTCTTCTTCTTCTTCTTTTTGAGACAGGTTGTCAGTCTGTCGCCTAGGCTGGAGTGCAGTGGCACGATCTCGGCTCACTGCAAGCTTCACCTCCTGGGCTCAATCAATTCTCATGCCTCAGCCTCCAGAATTGCTAGGACTACAAGCATGTACCACCACACCCGGCTAAATTTTTTTTGTATTTTTTTGTAGAGATGAGGTTTCACCCTGTTGCCCAGGCTGGTCTCCAACTCCTGGGCTTAAGCAGTCTTTCTACCTTGGCCTCCCAAAGTGCTGGGATTATAGGCGTGAGCCACCACGCCCAGTCTTGATATTCTTTATATTTCAGAAGCTGAAATCTATACATTTTTACATGGATAATTAGAATACTCACATTTGGTTAATTGAGAATTTTTAATTTTGGTGTATTTTTCTTAAAACATTCATCCAAAAGATATTTACTGAGTGTCTACCGTGTGGCAGGCACTGTGGAACTGGAGCTACCTCAGTGAAAAAAAAAAAAAAAGACAAAATTCACTGCCCTCATGGAGCTGACACTCTAGTTCAGGGAGACAATACTCAGTAAACAGAAATGAACTACATAGTAGGCTAGAAGGTGAAAAGTATCACAGAAAAAACTAGAATGGTCAGAAGGTTAGGGAGTGTCCAGAGAAGGGCTGACTTTTATAAACACGGTGGTCAAGCAGGCCACATTGAGATGATGATATCTGAGCAAGGACTTGGAAAAGAGGAAGTAGGGTAATCTGATAGCTGAGGGAAGAGCATTCTGGGTAAAAGGAATAGCCAGTGCAAAGACAGAAAGACAGGATCACAAGTAGCCGGCTTGAGAAATAGCAAGGAGGCCAGTGTGGCTGAGGCAAAATATGCAAAGGGGAGAGTAAAAAGGAGAGAGGAGATGATCCTGCCTGGCTCAGGCCAGAGGTAGTAAAGGTAGTAAAAAAAATAAACAATTAGTTAGATTCCTGTTATATTTTGAAGATTATGTCAATAGGATTTCCTAATGTAACTTTGGTAACCTAGGTAAAACTTAGTTTTATTCAAGACCTTCTTATACGGGTATTCCAACATAGTGGTCATTGTTAAACTTTAAGAACAATAAACTAATAATGTAAATTTTCACTTGGTTTGATTTGTTAGTATTTTTGCCAATAAAGCAATCTATGAGCTTTTCTTTGCATTCAGATATATATTCTATGATTTATCTGTATGTAGATTTGGTTTGTATGTAGATTTGTTTCTGCAGTTAAAGTTTTTGTCTAAATTTTCTTTCCTTATATTTAGTAAAGAAAATAGAAGAGCATTGCAATATTTTATTTCTCTAAGAAAAATTTTATTTGATCATCTGTTTCATCTAGTCAAGAATATTCTCAGGCCAGGCGCAGTGGCTCACACCTGTAATCCCAGCACTTTGGGAGGCTGAGGCGGGCTGATCACAGGGTCAGGAGTTCGAGACCAGTCTGGCCAATACGGTGAAACCCCGTCTCTACTAAAAGTACAAAAATTAGCTGGGCATGGTGGTGTGCGCCTATGGTCCCAGCTACTCAGGAGGCTGAGGCAGAAGAATCAATTGAACCCAGGAGGCAGAGGTTGCAATGAGCCAAGATCACACCACTGCACTCCAGCCTGGGCGACAGAGCAAGACTTCGTCTCAAAAAAAAAAAAAGAATATTCTCATTCTCTCTCTCTCTCTCTCTCTCTCTCTCCCTCTCTCTCTCTTCTTAGCATATGATCCAAAAGCATTACATTTCCCAAGGATCCTATTATTATATTTATTAATACTTTTTTCTTTACTTGGTAGACATTTCCTTTTGTAATTATTGTAACTGAGTCTTGAAAGGATTGCTTGGTTAGATTTGAGTATATGGTACCGTGTGACCTATTTTTGGGAACTGCTTGCTCTATAGAAGCAGTTTCACATGAAATTGCATAAAAAGCAATTGTATAATCCTTTAAATTTGAGAAATGTGTGAACATAGTAGAGGCTCTTCCCCACAGCCAAACTTAGTGACATTTCAGGCTATATTCCTTGCTGTGGGATGCTGTCCTGGGAATTGTAGGATGCACCTACCTAAGTATCCTTCACCCACTAGATGCCAATAGCATCTCCCCCCAGTTGTGACAATCAAAAATGTCTCCAAACATTGCTAGATGTCCCCTAGGGCACAAAAATTGTCCCTGGTTAAGGCCCACTATCATAATAGACTGTTATAATTCTCAAGATTTGACTCCCTGCAGGTATTAATTAAGGCATGCATACAAATTTCTATTTTTTTCTGTCATCTTCTTCCCTTTAATTATCTTTCTTGTGAAAGAATGTGAAAACTTTCATTATGTTTCCAGTATTTTTTTTTTCTTCCTCTCACCCCTAAATTTAAAGTACTTTAGAAAGAAATAGCACAGTTATCAAGGTAAATGCAACTCCTGGCTCCTTGCCTTCTTTCATGGGCTCTACTAAGCAGAGAATTTGTGGAATTTTCTCCTCTCTCCTAACTCCTGCAGACAGCCTTACATCATGAAGGTGTGGGGAGATTCAGTTTTAGACCTTTCTGTCACTCTGACCTACTCATGTATAATTCGAAGAACTGAAGTTGAAGTGAAACAGTTTCTCTGAGAATGCAAATTGCTATACACAATCACTTTCTATTCTGAACAGTTCCTGTGCCCAGAAGGTCTGGCTGCTGTTTTTAGTTCTCAGAACTATGCAAACCCCAGTCACACAGACACTCAGCCTGAGGAAAGAGTGTTTCTGAGTGTGCTTCCTTTAAATGGTTTTCCTTGCTAGCCAGTGTGAACACGCCTGGCTGTTTTGTGGCTCCCTTCTGGTCTCAGTTCTCCTTTTACCTGTTTAGGGCCAGACTTTATGATAAATTTGTGTTCATCACAGAACACTGGTTAGCATGGCATTATGGATTTCTTAAAATATTCTGTCGGCTCTTGTTCTCCATTACTCATGTTTCTTTTAGATCTGCTACCACAATTGCCCAAAGTTTATCATGTTGTATAAAGAAATTTAAATTCTCATTAAAACAAAAATATATTTATTCTTTATATTATATAAACACTGGTTAATCTTCTGCATTTCTTTTGTAAGATTTTTGAATATAATGTGCACATTCAGTTTGAATGTGGCGTTTTAATAATTGTACTTAGGAAAATCTCATGGATTACATGATCATTATAAATTTATCTTTTGTTTCTAACAACCATGCTTCTCTGTGCCCAGCCTACTCCTCCAAAAAAAAAAGAAATTAACTCCTTGGTTTTAAGTTTCCCAGCCTGAGCAACAAAGTAAAACCCTATCTCTTTTTTTTTTTTTGAGATGGAGTCTCGCTCTGTTGCCCAGGCTGGAGTGCAGTGGCATGGTCTTAGCTCATTGCAACCTCCACCTCCCAGGTTCAAGTGATGCTCCTGCCTCGGCCTCCCAAGTAGCTGGGGTTACAGGTGCCTGCCACCACGCCTGGCTAATTTTTTGTATTTTTTTTTTTAGTAGAGATGGGGTTTTACCATGTTGGCCAGGCTGATCTCGAACTCCTGACCTCATGATCCCTGTTAAGTTGTTTATCCTAAATTTTGTTTGTCTAGTCTTAATGGTTTATGTTCCTGATTATAGTTTGAAAGCTGCCTTTATGAGAGTGTGTATATGCCTGTTTTCTAAAGTTTAAGATACAATCTTTTTGGCCTTTGAGTCAAAATTTGAGATTTCTGAAACCCCAAATTTGTGTTTGACTTTAACTCACACAGACACACTGAAAACACTGTTCTTTTTGAAATCCAAACTTTAAAATAGGGTAAGTTTTGAAGGTGATTTTAAGGCCAAGCACAGTGGCTTGCACCTATAATCTCAGCACTTTGGGAGGCTGAAGCAGGAGAATCACTTGAGCCCAGGAGTTCAAGACTAGCCTGGGCAACATAGCAAGAGCACATCTGTACCAAAAAAATATAAAAATTAGCCAGGCATGGTGGCATACACCTGTAGTCCTAGCTACTCAGGAGGCTGAGGTGGTGAGATCACCTGAGCCCAAGAGTTTGAGCCTGCAATGAGCTATGATCACCACTGTACTCCATCCTGGGCAGCAGAGACAGACTCTGTCTCCAAAAACAGTGGTATTTTAAATAAAATATTTACTATGCTATTAAATAGCCAATTCTTCAATTATACAAAAAAATCAACATGATTTAAAATCAACTGTTTAGGAAAGCATCTATGGTATAAAGATATCCATGATGATAGTGAGCTGAGTACGTAGTTCATTCTTCAGTATATGAAGTTACAGTGTGAGTTTATCAGAATGAGTAACTTAAAGAGAAATTGTGTGTCTCTTTTCCTGCCTTTTTAAACGTAAGAAACTCTAGAAATATTTTTTGTTTAAAGTTCTGGTAGATCTGTTAAGTGATTTTTAAATAATTATTTTTAGAGGTTATATATTTGGGTTTTTTTGTTTGTTTGTTTTGAAACAGGGTCTTGCTTTGTCACCCAGGTAGGAATGCAGTGGCACAATCATGGCTCACTTCGGCCTCAATCTCCTGGGCTCAAGAGATCCTCCCGCAGCCTCCCAAGTAACTAGGCCTAGAGGCATGTGCCACCATGTCCGGCTAATTTTTCTATGTTTTGTAGAGACATGGTCTCGCTATGTTGATCAGGCTGGTCTCAAATACCTGGGCTCAAGTGATCTCCTCACTTCAGCCCCCCAAAGTGCTGGGATTACAGGCGTGAACCACTGTACCTGGCCAGAAGTTATATTTTTTAAAACTCCTAAGTCCAGTGAGATTATTAAATACAGTAGAGCTTATGTTAAACAAACATTACTATCTTAGTCTGATGAGTTTTGGTCTCAAAATTCACGTAAGAATAAAACTACTTAGACTGGCTGCAATGTCTTATGCCTGTAATCTGAACACTTTGGGAGGCCAAGATGGGCAGATTGCTTGAGCCCAGGTGTTCAAGACCAGCCTGGGTAACATGGCAAAACCCTGTCTCTACCAAAAATAACAAAAATTAGTGGAGCATGGTGGTGGGTGTCTGTGGTCCCAGCTATTCAGGAGGCTGAGGTGGGAGAATTACTCGACCCCGGAGGGAGAGGGGGAGGTTGCAGTAAGCCAGATCTCGCCACTGCACTTTAGCTTGGGTGACAGAGTAAGACCCCATCACAAAAAATAAAAAGAATAAAACTACTTTTGTAACTGTGGAGAAATCTGTGTGTCTCAGGAACTCTTCCTGATGGACTTTGAGTTACTGTGTGATTTGCATGTGTAGAAAGTCACTAGATTGGACACTTCCATTTACAGCTAGCGTTCAGGGAGGTCACCTCAACTTCCCAAGTCTCCTTTGTCTCTGCGCATTAATGAGCCAAAAATCCAATTGTTACTATAAACAAATTGATATACATTGTAAATATTTGAAGCAAGGATGTGTTCAGACTTTTCTCTGAACATTTCATCTCTCAGTTAAGCATTGAAGTAGAAAAGGGGAAAAAAATTTACTGGGTTTTTTTGTTTTGTTTTGTTTTGTTTTGTTTTGTTTTGTTTTGTTTTGTTTTGTTTTGTTTTGTTTTCGGAATAACCTCTAGTGATTTTTGAACACATGGCTCTTAGGCAATGTACTGTGAGTTGATTTTACAGTTCTAACTCAGGAACAAAACACACTATGAGATTAAAGCCTTGGAAGGATTACATGAATTTACTTTAAACTTCTTATTGGACACTGAAGGAATTACTACTATGTGGAGAAAAAATGAGTCTCTAACAAAGTGGCAAGTTACTATTAACGGTTGATTTTAGTCAGCTGTTTTTGTTTGGTTATCTGAGAAGGGAATACAGGTACCATGGAAGTAGAAATAGACAAGAAGTTTATAGCTCCAAAAATGATTATGATCTCTTTGGGCAGATAGAACATGCTTTTTAAAATCATAATATATGTACTTAATCCAGAATATAGTCACCATCTTATATTTGTCTACTTACAAGATTACATAGAAGAAAGAAATGACCGTTAAGAAATGATTATCTTTAAAGATTTATTTAGATAGTGGAAAAAATCAGAGTGTGATTTACTTAACTATGCACTTCATTATTTTCTTTTTTTTTTTCTTTTTTTTTTTTTTTTTTGAGGTGGGGTCTTGCTCTGTCACCCAGGTTGGAGTGCAGTGGTGTGATCTTGGCTCACTGCAACCTCCACCTCCTGAGTTCAAGCGATTCTCCTGCCTCAGCCTCCTGAATAGTTGGCACACACCACCACGCCCACCTAATTTTTGTATTTTTAGTAGAAGAGGGGTTTCGCCATGTTGGCCAGGCTGGTCTCAAACTCCTGACCTCAGGTGATCTGCCCACCTCGACCTCCCAGAGCGCTGGGATTACAGGCCTGAGCCACTGCACCCGGCCCACTTCAATATTTTTATCAGTAAATTAGTATACTTTAGAGTTGTAGTGATTAAAATAAAACATGTAAAGCATATAAGCAGAATGCTTAGCAGACAGCAAGTGCTAAGCAATATCTACTCACAGTAGTAACAGGATCTATGAATAAGATAGTATTTTCTGCTCTACAAATGAAGAAATTAACACATAAATAGGATAAGTAATTTGCCTAAGATTGTTCAGCTAAATAAAAAGTAGAACCAAGATTGAACCCAAGAAGTATAACTTCAGAGACCAATCTCTTAACTGAGATACTATTACAATCACTTATTATTCATTCATTTATTTCACAAAAAAATTAACTGCCAGGTACTGTTTGTCACTAATAACATTATTTATATTAAATACAGAAGAAAATATGCACAATGTGATGAAGATGGGCATATAATGACATAGCTTTTTACTTTAATAGTCTAATTCAAATATTTAAGCATTTTTATAAGTAACATCTGCTCTAAAAAATAAAGAGTCAATGAATATTGCTTCTCCCCAATAACATGAGCCAGATAATTCCAAATAAATAATGTGTTTATAAAACCTTGGAATTTTTCACTGTATTATTTATTTAGATAAGACTTGAGTGAAGCTATTTCTTTCTTTTTTTTTTTTTTTAAACTTATTTTTTTGTTTTGTTTTGTTTGAGACAGAGTCTCACTCTGCCTCCCAGGCTGGAGTGCAGTGGCGTGATCTCTGCTCACTGCAACCTCCGTCCAGGGCTCAAGTGATTCTCTTGCCTCAGCCTTCCGAGTAGCTGGGATTACAGGTGCCCACCACCATGTCCAGCTAGTTTTTGTATTTTTAGTAGAGATGGGGTTTCACCATGTTGGCCAGGCTGGTCTTTAACTCCTGGCCTCAAATGATCTGCCCGCCTTGGCCTCCCAAAGTGCTGGGATTACAGGCATGAGCCACTGCACCCAGGTACTTATTTTTAAAGATTTTTAAATTGCCAATAAACACTGGCCATAGATTGACTCTTGTATTCTAACTACCAGAAAGCAGACAAGTCATAAACCATTTGCTTCTTTATCCTAGTCATGAAATAACGTGTTCTGAACAGAAGCACTCACAGTTGAGTTTAAACAGTAGTCTGTTAGTTTCATATGAGTGGGATCCTTTCAATATGCGTAATTTTTGCCTCTGAAAGTTTCTGCCATCTCAACTTTCAGTATAAGTAGAACTGTTTTTTGAGTTTTATGAATATATATTTATTTATTTTTAAAAACCAAAGAGATTTTCTTGGTGACTATTGTCATCTAAACTGTGACATGTTAATGATGTAGTTTAACATCCCTAATAAAGTCACAGGAATGCTTTTCTATATTGTGGGTTTTCCATTCAAAAGTCAAGCCTGTGATTGCATATGTGCTGAATTAGACTTTGTAAAGAGATTATACAGTGTCTTCTTGAATGTTTTATCTAATAAAAGAAATATAATGGGGTCTGTGCTACTTCTGGCTGAAGCAAGACAGGTGAGGATGTTTTTTGTTTCTATTAAATAATTCAGTTGCTGACAGTTATCATTTTGCTGTAGAATGTAAAAAACGGGTTTAAAAATACTATAAGGAAGGAAGCAAACTATTAGTACAATCTGGATGACCAAAAGATGTCTTTTCACAGAACTGTAAGTCAAATCTTTCTCCGTAATGGATGTACAGGTCCTTATTTTTCTCAGATGGCTTACAAAAGAGTAGTATGATGTTAGCACTACTAAAAAGGAAAGTCCAATAAATGTGGTTCCAATGAGACCTGCAATCTGAGAGATCATGGCTCCTAGTTCCATCTGCCGATTGTAGCATAGGCTCTCTTCTCCTTCTGTAGCCTCTATGACTGAGTAGTATATGGTAACTGGAATAATTATACCCAGTACAACTCCCCATATATAAATGCATAGTTTTCTAGCAAAGTTGGGCTGGCGAAATTTTTTCAGTAAATGGCCATAAAATATTTTCTCATAGCACGAAGTAGTATCTTGCAAGGAATCCTTTTGCATTAAGGTAGCGTAGCGGCTTATGGCAATCCAACTTAAAATTAAGAGACTGACAAACATACTTACATGCATCGACAGAGTTCCCAGAAAATTGACCACTCTGCATTGAGCAGATTGATATTCCCATTGGAAACCTTTCAGGAAATAGATACCCATGAAAGGCATGGCACTGCACACAAGTAAGTTTGCAGTCACAAGGTGTGCCAGGTAGATGTGCGTTGAGGCTTTTTTACCTATTTTTGTTAAAAATATCCATTGAGAGAGAGAGTTTCCAAAAAGACCAACAACACAAAGGAGGGTGTAAATGATTGGTAAAGCCATGGAAGAGATCATAGATGGTTGAATACATGTTGTGTTGTTGTTCATTTATGTCAGATTTTCTTGAATTTTGACACAGGAGCTAGAACAGAATTGCAGATATTTAATATTAAAATTATTTATGGTACAGTATTTAAGCTTAATAGTTTTTTTTTTTTTTTTTTCTTTTTTTTTGAGACGGAGTTTCGCTCTTGTTACCCAGGCTGGAGTGCAATGGTGCGATCTCGGCTCACCGCAACCTCCGCCTTCTGGGTTCAGGCAATTCTCCTGCCTCAGCCTCCTGAGTAGCTGGGATTACAGGCACACGCCACCATGCCCAGCTGAATTTTTGTATTTTTTTTTAGTAGAGACGGGGTTTCACCATGCTGACCAGGATGGTCTCAATCTCTTGACCTCGTGATCCACCCGCCTCGGCCTCCCAAAGTGCTGGGATTACAGGCGTGAGCCACCGCGCCCGGCCTAGCTTAATAGTTTTTTTAAACATTGAATGAAATAAAATAGTAACAAAAATGTACTAGATGGAATGGGAAAGTATAGATGGCTTCTTACCTTTTCTAATCACGATTGTCCACTTGAAATAAATACAAAAAGTTACTTAATATGATGGATAATGCCTTTGTCTAAAAAACAAAATTTGATGTAAATAATTACATGCCTGGGATTTATGGTTTTATTTAGAGAAATGAATAGTTCTTAGATTGTAAAACAATTTAAGTAGTGTAATAATGACTAATTTTCCCTAGAAATATAATTTTAAAAATTTTAAGGCACATGCAATCAATATATGTTGGCCAAAGTATTACAGAAGTATTTTGTGGCCATAATAATAGACAGTTGACTGGTTTTTAATTAGCACATCACTTATATATAGTTTTCAAAATGGTGTCATTTTGTGGCTAGATTAAAACACTCCTCTATAATGTTTTAAGAGTCTCTTTTCATATTTCAGAAGTTAACTCAATTCCACTTGAACAAAAATTCAGGCAAGATCCTGAATTGAACAGAAGAAAAGTATAGCAACCAAGGACAGACTCCAAAATCCCAGGATCATTACCAAAGAGTATTTAAAATCTCATTTCAAATATTTAATGTTAAACTGTCATACTTCAGTAAAAGTTTACTTTACACATGTATGTCAAAACTGTAGTTGCAGCCAGATGTGGCTTACCTGTAATCTCAGCACTTTAGGAGGCCAAGGCAGGAGGGTTGCCTGAGACCAGGATTTTAAGAACACCCTGGGCAACATAGCAAGACCCTGTCTCTATAAAAAAATGCAAAAACTAGACCAGGTGTGGTAGCTCATGCCTGTTACTCCAGCACTTTGGGAGGCCAAGGTCAGCCTGGGCAACATGGCAAAACCACATCTCTACAAAAAAACAAAAAAATAGCCAGGCATCCTGGCATGTGCCTGAAGTCCCAGCTACTTGGGAGGCTGAAGCAGAAGGATCAATTGAGCCTAGGAGTTCAAGGCTGCAGCAAGCTATGATCATTCCACTACACTCCAGCCTGGGTAATAGAAAGAGACTCTGTCTCAAAAACAAAAAAACTGTAGCTGCTATGCTTGTTGGTTAGAGTGTCCTCATGTATTTTTCAGAGGATTTTTTTTAAAGGATATGATGTTTTAATCACAGCATACATGCTGGTTTTTACTTTTTTGTGTCATATTTAAATCTTTCTCACTTCAAAGGGTACACATGAAGTGCTGAAGAATCTTATATGAATTGCTTCTTATTCTTATTTTTCTACTTATTTCCTCACTTCCTTCAGGCAAGAATAACAAAAGTTACTGGATTCTGGTCAAATAAGACCCATGATCTCTATTCAGAATGTGCCACATTCTCTGTGTTCTTCACTTAGCCTCTGGGCACCACATTCTCCACTCTTTCATGATCTAGAGCAAGGTTTCTCAATCTTTTTTTTAATCATGTTCTCTTTTGATAAACATAAAAATTGTACTATACACAGCCTTTTGAAATTCTTATATTCCCCCAGCCCCTCAGGGCGATTTTACTCTCCATCCCTCTTCAGAATTATGGTTTGATTTATTTTCTGCATCTTGGCCTACAGAAATTGTTTTTTATCCCAAATATAATATTATAATTTTGTAATAGCTTTTTAAACCAATCCATACCCAAAGTCTTGAAAACTTGAAAACTGTGCAGTGTCTGTGGGTTCAAATACCAAGGTCCTTAATTAATGTCTACCAGTGTCTTTATAATTTTCTTTGCTATTTTTATTTAGAAAACAGTCCATATGCTTCATTGTAACTTTGTGTCTGAATCTAGTGCAACCTGGTAAATTGTAATCTGATTGCAATTAATGTAGACCATGGTATAAATATATAAAACCTAATCTATAACTTTACCAGTTCAAAAATCAGTCAGATAGAGAGTGAAATGAGCCAGTTTATTTAAGAAAAAATTATCTGCTCACAGTAGATTTTGATTTTACATAAGGAATTGAGCTTCCTTTTATGATATTGTTAAAAGCATTAACTCCTGCCTTTTGTAAGTATTGCATAGTATACTAAAAACTGCAAAGGTGATGGTGCTTCTGTATAAATATTAAATGCTTTCAAACAAAAGGGAGATAAAAAGACTTCTGCAGAGGCTGGCTTTACCAGACAGAAGTTGAGTCTTTATAGGACTCTCAGTATAGTAATCAACAATTAGGTCACCATCTTTACCTTCCCAAACTTGTATCTACTATGTACAAGTACTCCTACAAAAATAAACTTTGACTATAAAACTACTAGATAATTATTTTCTAAAATTTTCAAAATACTGTTAAGAAATCAAATAAAAATTACATGTTACAGATGCAGAACTGGTCTCCAGAAAATGTCTCTATGTCTATATTCCCCTCAGGAGAATGTCTGTCTCAAGTCACTCTTGCATACATTTTATCTCTGCTAATTTGACAAATGAAAAAGTTCTACAACTCTTAACTACAGCTACTAACAACTACCTACATAATTAATATGCTGACTGCCTTTCTTAATGATCAGCTTTCAAAATTTAAACCATTAGGTTCTGTTCATTTTTATAGCATTAATTTTTCAGCTAAAAATGAATAAATAATCACTCTTACCTGTATGAGTAGTTTACACCAAATAAGGTTATATTGTTAAGGGCAGTGATGCCAAATTTCAGACTTAAAATCCTCTGATCTTCACTCTTCCAATATCCTTAGTCAATGTAAACAGATTCTTGCATGACACCAACTACAGTGGGGCAAAAAGGGGAAATTAAACAGAGTATTGAAAAAAGTCAGTAGTTACAGTCAATATGGTAAATGCCTCCTCAAAAAACCCTCATTTCTCTATTTCTGTAGTGGGAGGAAGTTGGTGGACAATATACATATGATTATTTCATGCACTAGTTATACCCCAGTAAGCTTTGTTTGCACAATTGACTGAAGTTCACAGGTTTAAGCCCCCATGGCTAGCTTTATATGATACAGTGATAGAAGGAACCACTCTGCAGTAACCCACTAAAAATATTGTTGCAAATTTTTCTGTAAAATTGTTTGTGGGTGGCGTATTTGGAATCCATCCTTATCAAAAATAGAAACAAAACTCAAAGTTTTCTTATAACTTACTAGAATCAAATAGAGCTGAAATAGAACTTCATGATCATCTGTGAATTGAGACCCTTTGTTCTAAAGTTGAAGAAGCTGAGGCCCAGAGAAACTCACTGTAAGCACAGACTGCACCAGGGATTGAGTCCCAGTTTGGTTACTAATGAGTTAACTCATTCTGTTTCTAATTGCCCTGCACTACCTCCATTTGTCAACATAATACACTGTTTGGGGCATTTCATAATGGTTTTGCCAAATCCTGGGAAGTGCCAAGTATGCCTCAGATCAAATGAATAGTTATATTATCAAGAATTGTGAAACCATGGCTAGTCTAAAACAATAAAAAATTTTAAAGATAAAAAATAGAGGCTGGGAGCGGTGGCCCATGCCTGTAATTCCAGCACTTTGGGAGGCCGAGATGGGCAGATTACGAGGTCAGTAGTTCGAGACTAGCCTGGCCAATATGGTGAAACTCCACCTCTCCTAAAAAATACAAAAATTAGCCAGGCGTGGTGGCACGTGCCTGTGGTCCCAGCTACTGAGAAGGCTGAGGCAAGAGAATCGCTTAAACCTGGGAGGCGGAGGTTACAGTGAGCTGAGATCACACCACTCCACTCCAACCTGGATGACAGAGCGAGACTCCGTCTCAAAAAAAATAGAATTGTGAAACCAATTTTTTATACAGGATTGTCAAATCAGTCTGTGACCTACTAACTAAATGAAAGCTAAATGTGTACATCTGGGGAGCCAGACTTGCATCAAGCACTCCCTCCCTTTCTTGAGTAGCTAAACCAGTGGGAGTCCGAAAAAGAGAACAGAAATCTAATTTCATCAAACCTGAGCACTTTAGTTATCAGTAAATCCTCACTTAAAATTAACAGAAGTACATTACCATTTCTCATAAACTCCCAATGTTACCTTATTTCATGTTTATTTCATAAATTCTCTCTGATGTTTGGTAATATTTCTCTCCAAAACAAAAGTGAGAACTGCCTACAGTGTCCGGATTGTGTTCTGCTGCTGTTCATCTTTGCCTTACTACCATTTAATTAAGAACAGTGACTCATCATCAAGGTTTACGGGCCATTCATTACAGAGTAATTTGGCTTCTAGAATTTCTATCACTTTTACTTCAGTAATGTATCATATTTGGGAAGGAATTAAATAGAACAGAAACCAGTTTTAAGTAATTTAGAGAATGGAAATGGAATGCTGTTTCTAAGTGATTGAAAGATATTTGTAATATTATCTGTTCAGGCATAAGCATCTTTGGTCCGAATAAAGAACATTCTCGTTTTCCTCCATTGTCTCCAAACTCAGTAAATGATACCATCACTCCTTCAATTATTCAAGCCAAAAACTTGGGAATCATTCTTAATTTCTCTTTCTTTCACATCTTATATCCAATCAATTGGTAGTACTCTAGCTTCTGCTATCACTATACCATTGTTGTATTTGACCGGAGCGTAGAAAGTTATCACAAGACAGAAGTATGCCAGATTGCAGGGTCATTTATTATGCCGGCGACCACAGAGGACTCACGTCTCTCCAACCTGTGGTGGCAACAGGAGGGTGCCACGATTTTTTATACCCGAAAAACCACCTTGAGAGTGGGGTTGAGGGGTGGGGATGGGGATGAAAAGGCTTCAGACATTCCGAGGGCTAGTGGATTCTGTATTACCTCCTGGGCAGAGATGAGGGTGGGGGTCTCCGGACATTCCAAGGGCCAGGGGACTTTTGTCATTCCCTTTGTTACTTAAGTGGTTTACAGAAGTCAAGATAAACATTTGTTTACACATTATCTGGTTAAGGTGGAAATCACAGACCTTAGTTACTTATTACAAGTCACAGGAGCCAGGATGGAACTAGCTTGGGCTGCTTAGTCTGGCAATTGCTGGCAGTTACTGATAAGAAAAGGTAAGCAGCTTTACATAGTTTTGAAGAAAAAACTAGCAGTTCTATTTACAGAGGCCAAGGACAGTAGTTATTGTAAGGAGAATGGGGCAGCCATTTCAACTTATCTAAAAACAGTTTTGCATTTTATAAAATAGTTTTGCTCCGGTTCTGGCTCTAGGCCAGCACAATATCACACCATCATTTATTAGTCACATTTCATGAGAGCTTACTATGTGCCAGATATCTTGCTAAGTGCCTTACATTTCAAGTCTTATATAGTTTTCACAACACCCTGTGAAATAAATATCTCATTTTAAAGGTAAGAAAAACTGAAACTCAGAAAGACCACATAAGTTGCCCAAGGTCATGCAGCCATCTGTCCTCACAGGATGGTAATTGGCTCACCTCATAGCACGTAATTCAAGAACAAGTCCATAGCTTCAATGCCTTTTTGTGATCTAGCCTCTGAAGTCAACACTGTCGCTTCTGCGGTATTCTATTGGTCACACAGAGACAGCCCTGGATCAGTGCAGGTGGTGTAAGTATCAGGATATAATGATCACTGGGAGCCATCTTGGAAACTGGCTACCACAGATGTCAATCAACCATTGAACCAAAGGAAGAGTCAGAAGTACTGCTTAAAAACCATTGTCAGTCCACTGGTCATTTATTGGGCAAGCATACCTGCCTGGATAGGCTATTTTTGTTAAACAGTGTAATTCCTTCGACAAATATTTATTAGAGTTTCTACTATGTTCCCAGCAGCATGTGGAGTCACAGAATTAGGATGTTAGTCACAAGCTGATTTAGGGTCTTTGGAAATTGAACAGATTCTACAAGCAAGCCAAGGATTTAGATTAATATGTGATGTGTGATACAGATTTCAAATGCTCTATGAATTAGAGAAGGGCAGAAACAGTGACTCAAAGTGGTTCTGAAAGGCTTTGTGAAAGCAAATGGAAGGAAAGAGAGCAGAACATAACCTACTGAGTGACAGTTCTATGCCAGGTATGGAACAGAGTATTTTACATCTAAGAACCCTAGAGATGTGTGGTAGGAGTCCCATTTTACACTAGAGGAAATTGAGGCTCAAAGAGATTGAATAGCTTGCCTAGAGGGATACAATTAGTAAATTAGCTTTAAAAAAACCTCCTTCTCTGCCTTAGGAAGAAATTATTTGTTGTCCTTGCAGGTCAATAAGGGTACCCTATGGTACTCGTGATATGATCATGTTTTAAGTATTTTTAACTTTGTTGAGATAGGGTTTCCTGTTCTGATTTATATATTTGTGTATCCTGTTCCAGACTTAAGGTAGCAGAAACTGACTATGGAAGAAATCAAGTTTTTTTCTATCTTTGAAAACTCTGGACTTTGTTAAGCAAATTATTATTCCAACAATGTTAGTATAAATTCTTTATGATTCAGTGATTTTGAGTTCCCCAATTGAAATATAGGTAAATTTTATTTTCATTCTTCTTTTTTTTTTTAAGACGAGGTTTCACCATGTTGGTCAGGCTCGTCTTGAACTCCTGACCTCAGGTGATCCGCCCACCTTGGCCTCCAAAGTGCTTGGATTACAGGCGTGAGCCACCACACCCGGCCCTATTTTCATTCTTCTAAGAAATTAGGAAATATTGCTACAATAGGGAATACTAGATTAATTTCAAGAATAATAAAGTATGTTACAAGTACTCTGTAAAAGTGGCCGCTTTGAACTTTTCTCATTCAGATCACCAGTAGTTTTCTTTGTTTCTCATTCATCTTGCCCATCCATCTCTTCAAAGCTCCCCTTCTATTGTCCAACTTGGCCCAACAGTTCTAGTTGCTTCCTATTATCATCTGCCAAATATTGATCTCCTAAGTGTTCTGCTCTCACCCTTAGGATCTTCTTCCTTGAGGTGTTAGAGTTATCTCTTACAATTGAAGTTCTGTCTTGTGCTAATTTTCCTTCTTTTGAGATGGATTTGTATATCAAGTCTGTTTTTTAATCTGGCGCCAAAATTCATTTGGAGTGGTTCAGTGAGAGTGTTTCAAAGGGCAGGCACATACTTACCTGGCAGAGGAGATACCATGATCAAAGGGCAGGCATATGAACATTTATTTTGGCAGTCCATTGTGGGCTGTACATAGCAGGGGGACATGAGCGCTTTCCTGACTCACATGGATTGTTGGAGTTAGAATTAGGGTCCCTTATCAATTTCCCTAGAGCCAGGACCCAGAGGACACAGGACAGCTTTTAGTCGTACCTGAAGCCATGTGCTTCATCTAGAAATTATTTTAGTCTATCCAAACTAGTGTTTAAACTGGGCAGTTGGCCTTTGTAAGTACTCTCACTGACCAATCAGGAGCTCAAGGCACTGAGAGGCTGGTATGCAGAAAGAGAAGACTTGACTAATTTAGTACACATTAGAATATCATATTCAAAAATAATTATTTCTTTAAAACAGGGGCAGTGGTAAGGAAGCCTTGTCCAGTTCAACATACACCCAAGCCAGTGGTTATCTTTAGGAGGAGTGAGGAACAGTGCAGTTACTCAAAGCTATGGTTTGGTCAAGGCTCACTGAGCCTTCTGCTCTCTCCAGGAAGTGGTGTCTGGCCACAGCCTTATTTCCAGTTGCACTGTTCTCAGGCCCTCACTGTCTGCCACAAGCAGCTGTGATCATTGGCGTCCCACCCTTAGTCAGGGTGTGAAGAAAAACCTCTCCTTGTTCTGAAGAACTGGTTTCTCAGCAAACAATGGGAGTATTTCTCTCAAGAATTATTTTTAAAAACAGCAGGAAATACAGTCTAAAGTTTGTACATTTATAACACAGAAAAGTTATTAACTTTTAAGAAAAGTCTAGTGAAAAAACAAAAATGGATTTTGTGAGTGGAAAACACACATACACAAACTCAAAGGGCATTTTCTTATTAGTTTGCATTTCCTTATGCATCCAGTGAACCAGCTCCCCAGGAGTTGGATCCATCTCTAAATTCCGCTGGGTTACTTCACCTTTTATAACCGATTGCAGCACAGCTGCTGCTTCAAACTGTGGGTGACCGCCCAGGAATTAAAGGTTCCTCGGCTCCCAATCCTTTCATCCTTTGTCTTCCCAACCACATGTTTCCATGAACCTGAACCAGGACTGTTCCAGCAAACCCCACCTCATTGACACTGAGACAGAGTAGAGACAGGCTTAGCTTCAGCTCACTTCCGCTAGAGCACCTCCACTGATCACAAAACCCACATCACTACCTCAAATGCTAATAGTTCTTGAGGAATTCCAGGAATTGACCTTATGAAGATAACTAAAATTGCCTCAGGAAGGAGTACTGAACAATTGATTTACAGCCTTGTTGCCACAGGCCAGAACACCAGGTTGGCCCATTACTCAAGATAACCATAGCAACCAGATCTGCTGAGCTGCTTTGCTCAGCCCAGCCCGCATACCCTTCCTGCACTTTGCCTGGTAAGAAAGCCCAGGAGACTCTTCAGGAGGGAGTCTGAGAATTCTGTCTCTCTTGTGCTGCCTCCCTTATGTTTGGGCATAAGCTCCAGTGAAGCTTTCTCTATGAAAGCTCTTTTGGCCTCATATCAATTTCTGTTGCATTGAGAGCCCAAGAACGTATGATCGGTAACAAGGCCAATTGAGAGTAGAAAAAAGAAAAAAATCACACTCAAGTTCAAAGTGCTTTTTCTTTTTTTGTTTTGTTTTGTTTTTGTTTGTTTGTTTGTTTTGCTCTCTCTCTCCCCCTCTGTCTCTCTAAAGTGCTTTTTCTACTCTTTATCATTCAACAAGAGTCGACACAGATGACCTCTGTGACCACATGTGTGGGGATTTCTCCCAGTGAACAAGCAAGCAAACAGTTCTGCAGTGGACACCAGCTGGGTGTCCTCTAATTCGGTTCAGTTCTGTTCTGACACTATGTACCTGGAGATAGTGTCAGATCCCACAGGTTGAAGGCTCAGTACCCAAGACTTCTCCCCACCTTGAGATGCCAATGGCAAGTCCCAGGTTGCTTTACCTGTGCTTCTGACCGACAGGCTATAAATCAAGGATCACACAGCCCCCTCTTCAGATCCGATTAATTTGCTAGAGCAGCTCACAGAATTCAGAAAAATTGTTTACCAATTTAATATAAGGTATATTACAAAGGATACAATGGAAGAGCTGCATACCGTGAGGTGCGGAGGAAGGGAGGGATGCAGAGCTTCTATGTATGTCACCCTCCAGGAACCTCCACATGTACAGCTATCCAGAAACTCCCTGAACCCCATCATTTTGGGGTTTTATCAGGGCTTCTTTGCACAGCCATGATTGATTAAAGCACTGGCTGCTGTTGATTACCTTAACCTTTACCCCTCTCCCCTCTCTGGAGGGGGGGAATAGGGCTAAATGTTCCTGTCATCCTGCCTTGGTCTTTCCTATGGCCAGCCCCATCCTGAAGCTACCTAGGGGCTGCCAGAACAGCAGTCACCTCATTAGCATACAAAACGACATCACTTTGGAGTTTTTGAGGATTTTAGAAGTTGTATGTCAGGCAACAGGCCAAAGACCAAATATGAGTATCACAGCCCACCCTCAGTCTTGGATCCCTCACATCAAAAGGATGTATGACTCAAAAGATACTGCCAAATTACTAGAATCTCGTTCAGTCAGTAATAATCAGTCCAGTCCATTGTATCAATGTCTCCCAAGGTGAGGCCACTCAGGTTTGCAGGCTTCCATTCAGTCTTGTCAGAGTGCTCCCAGCAAACATATAGTTTAACCCTTTACAGCAGCTGGTATAATTGAACTAGGAGACAAGATATCATTTCTTGCTGTAAGGCTCTTTCAAGGTATTAATATAAAACTGGATTTCTTTCAGTTCACAACCCATTTATTCTTTACTCTCACTACTATTTTTCCTTATCTCTATAAAAGTTTGGGAAAACTCCCAAACTTTTCCACCTTTGGATGGGACAATAGAATCAGCCACTGTACTTGTCTAGATTGCAGGCAACAATACTAGCCTAGCAAGTGCTCCCCCTCAGTCCACTCCCATTCAGATAGGGCAAGGTTCCATGGGTGCAACAGAACAAGTGGGCTGTTTTTAACACCAGGGAGTGTAGCTGCATTCAGTGTTAGCCCCAATTTTGCCAGATGGGATAAGGCACAATCCACCCCTTAGGAGCCCACCCTACAATCAGACCCTTAGGAATTCTGACTCAAAGTTTAAAAACATAGTTATGGTTTCTTGCTTAGGAATCACCCCTGCTTCCAGCACTTGTAGTCACAGTCCTGGTCCTAGGACCTATGCATCAGGTAGGGGAAACGTAAAAGAAAAGTTGAGGTGATGTGGAAAAGAAAAATAAAGTATAATCATTATACCAATGCCCTCCTCCCTTGGCAAGAAATGCATAGTCATACTAGCATCTTTCCCTACCCCCTCTTCCCTGATACCCCAGAAAAGTAGAAGAATCTATTGAGTGGGTACCTTCCCTTAGCCCCACTCATGCTAAATGTGAGCACACACTTGCGAAGGCAAATAAGGCAGCTCTTAATGCTTTCATCTTCCTCTGTTTTAGACAGCCAGTGTTTCATTGCCTGTTCTACTCTCTATCAAACTGTGACTCTGAGGAAGATCTCTCTGTGCCCATTGCTGAACGATATAGGCTATATAGTGTGTTCCTTGGTCTGAAGAAGTGACAGCCATCCAAATCTGCAATATCTTCTGTTCTAGCTTTTTATTGCACTCTGAGCAAACTATTACTCTGAGAAGAACGTCTCTGCCCACCGCTAGAACATTATGGGCTGTACCATGTGTTCTTTGACCTGAAGAAATTATGTTCAGCTCTCCAAATCTATGCAGTATCTTCTGTTCTGGCTTTTTTTGGCATTCTCATCATCCACATCTTCCACCGGATGAGCAAAGCCCTGTCCAGAATCAGTGTCTACTCCTGTCAAGACCCATTTGTGGCCTCCCAGGGCTACCAGCATCAGCCTCACTTGCCAGCTTGTTCAGGGTCCTCCCACCAGGGAACCCACCCCATAGCCATGGGCAGTGTCTGTCTCTTTTGCTGGCAAACAGAACAGTTCTTATTGGCATTTTGTGCCTTAGATGGTACAAAAGAAACATGTCTAAATGCAGCCCATCTCTGCACGGTTGCAGTATCCATTTATCCACTCATTTCATGGACCCAGGTGGCTACCTCAACAGAATACCCAGAGTTATCTGCTTGTTGATATCAATCACTTTTTGAACCAGGAAAGGAGCTCTTGAGCCCTTTTTTTTTTTTTTTTTTTTTTGAGGTGGAGTTTCATTCTTGGCCCCCCTGCTGGAGTGCAGTGGTGCGATCTCAGCTCACTGCAACCTCCACCTCCCAGGTTCAAGCAATTCTCTTGCCTCAGCCTCCCAAGTAGCTGGGATTACAGGTGTGTGCCACCATGCCCAGCTAATTTTTTTGTATTTTTAGTACAGACGGGGTTTCACCATGTTGGCCAGGCTGGCCTTAAACTCCTGACCTCAGGTGATCCGCCCACCTTGGCCACCCAAAGTGCTGGGATTACATGCATGAGCCACCGCTCCCAGCCAAGAAAGGAGCTCTTCTGATGGGCATCAACATGTTCTATTTTAATGCACTACTCAAATTTCCATAGGGCCATTCTCCATATGGGCATCCCTTTAATAAATAGGCCAGGTTTCCACTGCCCTTCTGCCTGACCTTGTGGCCAGGCCACTGAGTCAATTAAAAAAATCAAACACGGGGGCTTTTGCTATTGTTCATTTCTTCAGAATGCAATTTAGCCGCCAGGCTAATTTGATGTTACCTTTTTTGATCAAGAGTGGTATCCTTCTAAATAGGACTGTTCACCTTGGAACTGTCATTTACATACCAAGCAGCTCTTTGTTGGTCAGTAGAGAGCTGTTCATGGGGCCCTGTGCAAGCATCAGTAGAATCCTGCAGTTCTTCATACAGTTCCAGAGTTAGTCTTAGGGGAATAGAGGCTCCCTGCTTGAGAGTATTTCCTCTTTGCACGTCCCAGGGAGGATGCTCCTGTATAAACCATTTCCATTTTATTGTGGAACTATTCTGGGCACTGCCATCTTCATTTGAATGTTTCTCTGATACCATGTGAGAAAGCATGGGTATTTCAGGTCTCAAGATCATTTTATGTCCTTTAGTCATAGGGGTGGCTTCCATTACTGTCCCATAGCAAGGTAGTAAATGCTCCCAAGTGGAAATTCTCTAGTGCAAAGTCCTAGTAGTTGTCACTGGAGATGCTCACAGACTTTTGCGTAAGCCCCAGTAAACACTCACAAAGGGCAAGCAGATAGAGAATTTGTCCCTACTGATACTCCAGCTTCTATTCTACACATTGTGGGCTTGGGTAATATCACTAGTCCATTTAGCATGTTCAATTAATATTGCTACAAGGGTGAATTTATATTTCTTCTGTTTTGCAATACAAGATAAGGGAAACATTCCCCAGTCAGACACAATATCCTCATAATACAGTCAAGTAAAAGAGATACAACTACTTCATGTAAAGTGTGTTCAAATGTACCAACTTATCTTAATTTTCTCAATACTTACTTTCCTAACTGTAGCCTCTATTATGATTTTACCAACAGGTTTTGAATTTACAATACTAGGTAGGGGATGTGTTCCCCACCCAGACATAATATCCAGTTCCATCAAACATTAAAGTAAAGGAGATACAGCTTCTTTACATAAAGGCTGTTTATACACATTTTAAATTTCATACTCCTACCAACCCTTACTTTCTGTTCCAGTCCCAGAATTTCTCTTCTTCACTCCCAGACCATTTTACCCTTTTCTTCTTAGAAAAAAGCTTTGAATCCCCAGCAGAGGGTTAAGCCGAGGGACCTTGGTCCTTTTGTCAATCTTTGTCTTGATTGACCTGCTTCGACCTTGTCCCAAGTAATTGTTGGTCAGCTTTCTCATTGTAATCTCTGCCTCTGATTTTTTTCAATTTCTCCAAACTGGGATAAATATAGCAAACCTGTTTGGAACCCCCTATTGTTGGGAGAACAGCAGAAGCTCCCTACCAACCTTCTATAGTGATGATCTTCGTTTTAACCCCATCAATTTCCACTTTATTCATCCCATTTCTTAATAGCCCTCTAAAGACTCCGCCCTGCTTAGATGAGTCTGATGACTCTCCTGTTTCTTTTTCCTCTTAAGTTTTATCCCATCAATGTTTTCTTCATTTGCCCTATTTCTCAATAACCATTTAAACTTTCCGTCTTCCTGGGATGAGTCTTGTGACTCTCTCCTCTGCCCTTCCCAAGTCTCTTGTTAATTATGCTCATGTTTTTATTGGTGCCCATACAAAAGGGCACCTTAGCCACAGCATTTGGCATGACCTGGGTAATGGGCATATTCAGTCATCATAAAGCCAGTCCCACATGGCCTGCATATGAGGCAAATGAACTGCTGCTTCACGGTACTCCACTTGGCATTTGTAGGTGGAATTGGACAGTCCCCTTCTTAGGGTAAACAGACCTTACAGTGGCTTTTATCCAGTCCACCATGCTGGTCATTCCCTTGAAAATAACCTCCTTGAAAATAACATCGGAAATCTACCTATCCATCTGTGATTGTTCAATAGTGAACTGCAGATTGTCTCAACCAAACATGCTCTTCCACTCTTGAGCATTTAAAACCAAAGAAACTGCTCAAACAGTTTCTTCACAGTATACCCTCCAGTTTCAATAGTTTCTCAATTTTGCCCTTTCCTCACATTGGCTACCTTCTTGATAACCACAGGTTGTGTAACCGCCCAGTGGGTTCATCTTCCCCTGTCTAGACAGATCCAATTTATTAATACAGGGAAATTGCAATAGAAAAAGAGTAATTCACACAGAACCAGTTGTGTGGGAGGTGGGAGTTTTATTTATTACTCAAATCAGTCTCCTTGAAAACTCAGGGATCAGAGTTTTTAAGGATAATTTGGTGGATAGGGGGCTAGTGAATCAGGAGTTCTGATTGGTTGGCTCAGGGATGAAATCACAAGGAGTCAAAGCTGTCCTCTCATGCTGAGTCATTTCTTGGGTGGGGGCCACAGAGCTAGTTGGTGGGGCCATCCAGTTGTTAGAAATGCAGATAACTGAAAAGACATCTCGAAAGGCCAATCTTAGGTTCACGATAGTGATGTAAGTTGCAAATCTTATGACCTCCAGAATAATGGCTGGTAATAGTTAGAAGTCCAGCCCCTCTCATCCCTACTTGGTGGCTGGTGACCTTTCATTCGTTTTGCAAAAACAGTTTAGCTTTTGGGAAGGACTATTATTTAAACTGTAAACTAAATTCCTTCCCAAGGCTAGTTTGGCCTATGCCCAGTAATGGACAAGGACAGTTTAGAGGTTAGAAGCAAGACGGAGTTGGTTAGGTCTGATATCTTTCACTGTCATAATTTCCTTAGTTACAGTTTTGCAAAGGCAGTTTCAGTCGTAGAGGTATTTTGTTGTCCTTGCATGAGTTTTTCCTTGAGGGTCAGCTTTGCGGCTAATGGCCTGGGCTCAGACAAAGTCTAACCCAGCACTCTCCTTTAATTTCATTTAGCCATTACAGATAAACACCAAAGAATTTAGCATTTCACTTTTTCATATTAGTCCACATACCCTTATGCAACCAGTGAACGAACTCCCCAAAAGTCGCATCTATCTCTGAATTCCACCAGTAACTTTTACCTTTAGTAAATGATTGTAGCACAACTGCAGCTCAAAACCATGGGAAACCATGTGGCCACCCAGGAATCAAAAATTCCTCATCTTCCACCCTTTTGATGCAGGGTTTTTGTCAGCCACTTTGCCAACCAGGGACCCCCACAGCCAGCAGCACCCCCCTACCTGGCCCTTGCTTGGCCATGGGACTGCTGAGGCATCAGGCCCACTCAGCCCACCTGTGCTATAGCTTGTACCTGCATTCAGCAGTTCCCAAGCTTTTGTCCTCATCCAAGAATAATGAGGATACGCTGACAATTTGAAGGGTGAGAATGAGTAGAGAAGAATTTCATTAAGCAGCAGAACAGCTCTCAGCAGGGAGAGGACATAGGGCGTGGCCCCCACACCCACAGTCGGATGGTTTGTCTTTCTCATTGTGGCTAGGTCCAGGGTTTTTTATGGGTTCAGAATGGGGCATGTGTGCTGACTGTTTTGTGAGTGTGCAGAAAAGGTTAAAGCGAAGACACTACTCAAAGGTGGGCACAACAGTGTAGAAAACCAATTAGGGAAGGGTAGGTATATGTAAAATAGGTGGAGGGTGGGGATCAATCAGAGGAAAGGGCACCGAACAGGAAGACAAGTTCTCCATCCGGTCCGTGGATTTACCCGGGACATGTAGTTAGGCTTTAAACTGTCTTCAGCTTGAAGGTCGGGTTTCACTGGGGACTTGCCGCTATCTGTCTAGGTATTTTGTCTGCCTCCTGCTACTGTCACTTTCATTCTTTCTCTTCCCAAACCATTTTTCTGTGAGCCAAGGCCATTCTAACAAACTCTACCTACCAATTCAGTTTGGGAAAAAAAACAAAACTCACAAAGTGCTTTTCTACTCTCTCAACAATTAACAGAGATGGTTTCTGTGACCAAATGTGTGGGGATTTCTCCCCAACCAACAAGCAAGCAAGCATTTCTGCAGTGGACACCAGCGAGGCATCCTCTAATTGAGTTCTGTTCTGACACTACATACCTAAAGATAGCATCAGATCCCACAGGTTGAGGGCTTAGTCCCCAAGACTGGCCCACAACTTCAGATGCCAATGGCAAGCCACAGGTTGTATCACCTGTGCCTCTGACTGACCAGCTATGTATCAGGGATCCCACAGCACCCTCTTTGGGCTCAATTAATTTGCTAGAGCGCCTCGCAGAACTCAGGGAAACAGTTACATGTACCCATTTATTATAAAGAATACAGATGAAAAGATGCATAATGCTGGGACATGGAGCTATCCTGTCCTCTCCGGACCGAGGCACCACCGTCTGGGAAACTCCACATGTTCAGCTATCCAGAAACTCTTTGAATGCTGTCCTTTTGGATTTTTATGGAGGCTTCATTACATAGGCATAATTGGTTAAACCATCAGCCATTGGTGATTAATTTAACCTTCAGCCCCCTCTCCCCTCTAATCCTGACTAGTCTTTTAAGGTGACCAGCCCCATCCTGAAATTGCCTAAAAGGTCCAGCCATCGGTGAACCATTAGCAGACAAAAAGACATCATTCTGGAGTTTCTAAGGATTTTAGCAGTTGTATGCCTGGAAAGAGGGTTGAAGGCCAAATACATATTTTACATATCACAGACCTGATAATCAAAGTTTCACTATCTATCAGCTTTGGCTTTTGGCTTTTCATATAAGCTTGAATGTTCTGGCTAGACATTGTCTTTTAGGAATGCACAGCATAGAAACTCTAGCAACTTCAGTGGCAGTCATAAGAATTAGAATCACTTCAGGGGTGGTAGTTGAAAAGCAGACAGGAAATTAGCAGGTTTAGAATAGGGAAGAAAGTTTATCATTGAATTAGATGAAGCAAAAATATCTTTGAGGGACAAATTTTGAATTTTAACAAATTCAAGTCAGTCAAATTTGCTTCATATTATGCTTCAGTACCAACCATTCTTTTCTGTAGATTCTTTGAAAAGCCAAAAGTAGATAAAGATTTCTAAGAATGAAACATTTGAAGATAGGATTCCAAAAATAATTTTATTCCATTGTATCACCCCCAGGTACAAAACACACACACACACACGCACACGCACACACACGTCTATACTCTCGGAACAGTGACTGGGATTGCAGTGAGATTTAGGGAATTTAAAAGGCATCATATATCAGTGCCCGGAATTCTCCACTCCACTGTCTCTTTCCAGGACCAATGTTTCCTGGCCATTTTATTACCAATCACTTCTTTGTAATTTCTAGATAAAATTGTCTTAAGGTAAAGTCCCCTGCTCCATGTAACTTCCTGTCCTTAATCAAGGGAAAAAAAGAGATGTTAAGGGAAGAGAAACAAGAATTGAGTATCTCATGTCTTCTCTCCTGTACCTGTTAGTATCTGTATTCATTTTCTCTTATTAAGAGCCCCAAGTGTTAAAGTCACAAATTTTCCTGAGAACCACATTTAGAAAATTAATAATAATAAATGATAGTTACTGATCTGCTTTTATATATATTCATCTAATTTTAGAAATATCTCTGAGATAGATACTACTATCACTTTCTAGATGATGGATGTAGGTCCACAGTGGATAACTTGGCTACAGTGATACAACTGCTATATTGTAAGGTCTAGATTTGAACCCAGATAGTCTGACTTTAGAGCCCACATTCTTTAGCTACTGTTTTATATGGATTCTCATAACATATGATAATACTCACTAGAATCTAGTTTATTGCTTTAAATAAGGAGACCAACTATCCCCAATGATCAAAACTATATCTCATTTATGTACTTGTTCCAGTTTTCCATCTGGAAATTTATTAATTCCTGCCAACTCTCCACTGTAAAGGTACCCTGTTTTCATTTTAATTAATAAGTAATCTGACGGTCATATTTTGAGACTGTATAAGTACACTGTGTTTCCCTTTCACCCACTGGATTTTAGCATTATTTGATGATCCTTTACTTGCCTAAATCAGCTGTTTCCTTGGTGGTGGCATTTGGTAATCTTTTGGTGAATGGATATATTAGACTTGAAGTAGTCCTTTTAAGACATCACTCTAAACAAGACTTGTTATTTTAGATTATTTCTCACACAGCATTGTATGTGGCATAGTTTCTAATATTTTCATGCTGCCTCTTCTTCCCTTTCCTCCATCAAAAACCAGTCTACGATGTATGGTTTTAATAAATCTAAAAATAAATTATTGAATCTAGGAAGTATAAGTTATCTAGAGTTCCAGAAATATCTGCAGAAAAGAAAAAAATTGGGAAGAAGAAACCTGTGTTAAATTTTATAACACTGAAGAAAGTCTTTAAGAGGCTCACTTTTTTGATGGTGCGTTAGCCAGCAGAGGGCAATATATTGCCAGTCCTAGTTAAACTTCTTTTGCTGACGCATGAACTGCCCACATTGCAGTATTTTCCAGCTAGAAATGTAAAGCAATAGAAAAGTTTGGGGATTTTTTAAAGCTCTAATACAACAATAAATTTCTTTATTTTAGTAGCCAAAAGCCACTTTACACATGACAGAAAAAAAAATAATTGTATAGACAATGGATTTCTGTCCTTAAGATGGGAGGGAAGCCCAGTGCCCCTCACTTGCATTTAATAGGATATGTCCTTTAGGGATAGTTTTTGTTTTGTTTTGTACTAGTGATTATCACAAGACTTTCTTTTGTAAAATATTTACAACTACAGTTATCCTAGTGGTAGAAAGAAAGTCTTACATTTCAGTATGTGAAAGTTTTTATTACTGTATCTCTCAGTTTTTCTTTAATCATAGAAATTGATGGGCATGGTTTTTAAAGTCAAATAATACTGGAAAACTTGTAATAAAAACATGTAATGTCTAAAGTATTTTCACCTCACGAAGACAGCATAGGAGAAGTCACCTCTACCCTCGACTATAGTCACTTCCTCCTGTCATTATAACAACTTACACTGCATATCCCTTCCTCTTGAGAGAACTTAAAATAACCTTTGCCTCTTTATCCAGCTCTCTTCATCAGGTGAAGTATGTACTTGTTTTTACCTCTGAGAACACGTGGTTTGTTACTAAGTGTTTAGTAACTCCACCACTCCCTGTCCTGCAATGGCTTGGAAAGTACAATCTCTCTCTCTCTCTCGCTCTCTCACACACATACACACACAAAACTTTCAAGTAAAATAACTTGAGGCATTGTCTTTTTTGTTAAAGAAATTACTATATTCGTTGTCATCTTTTTAGAAATCAGTGCTACACATATTCTTTATTTATATTTTTTATGCATCATTTATCTATTGCTGTGTACTAAACCACCCCCAGACTTGGTGGCTTAACACAAGAACCATTTATTCACTCTCAATTCTGCAATTTGTTCTGGACTCAGCTGGGTAGTTCTGTTTGTCTCACCTGGTGGTCATTCATGCAGCTTAGTCATCTGGCAGCTCAGCTGAGGCTAGCTGGTTCAACATGGCCTCACTCATGTGTCTAGAGCATCACCTGGAAGAGTTGAGCAGGCTGTTCCCGTCTCTCCAGGATCTTTCATCCTGAGCTTATTTATAATGTGATGGTCTCAGGTTACAAGAGGGCAAAACTGGAAGCTGCAAGGTTTCTTAAGGCCTTATTCAAATGTCATACAATGTCTACCATATTTTATTGGTCAAAGCAGATCTTAATATCTGCCCAGATTCAGCTGGGAAAGTAGACTCCACCTGTGGATGAGTGGAGTGGCCAGGAATTGGGGGCAATTTTTAATCTAACACATTTCTTTGGATGTGCTTACAACTTTAATGTTCTACTAGACTTATTATATTTTCTCCTTGAAGTGTAATGAATTGGCTTTTTCTTTTTTTTTTTTTAATTATACTTTAACTTCTGGGGTACATGTGCAGATCTTGCAGGATTGTTATATAGGTATACACATGCCATGGTGGTTTGCTGCCTCCGTCCCCCCATCACCTACATTAGGTATTTCTCCTAAAGTTATCCCTCCACAACCTCCCCACTCCCTGCTATTGCTCCCCTAGCCTCCCACCCCCCAACAGACCCCTGCGTGTGATGTTCCCCTCCCTGTGTCCATGTGTTCTCATTGTTCAACACCCACTTATGAGTGAGAACATGCGATGTTTGGTTTTCTGTTCTTGTCAGTTTGCTGAGAATGATGGTTTCCAGATTCATCCATGTCCCTGCAAAGGATATGAACTCATCCTTTTTTATGGCTGCACAGTATTCCATGGTGTATATGTGCCACATTTTCTCTATCTAGTCTATTCTTGATGGACATTTGGGTTGGTTCCAAGTCTTTGCTATTGTGAACAGTGCCACAATAAACATATGTATGCATGTGTCGTTACAGTAGAATGATTTATAATCCTTTGGGTATATACCCAGTAATGGGATTGCTGGATCAAATGGTATTTCTGGTTCTAGATCCTTGAGGAATCGCCACACTGTCTTCCACAATGGTTGCACTAATTTACACTCCCACCAAGAGTGTAAAAGTGTTCCTATTTCTCTACATCCTCTCCAGCATCTGTTGTCTCCCGATTTTTTAATGATCGCCTTTCTAACTTGCATGAGATGGTATCTCAATGTGGTTTTGATTTGCATTTCTCTGATGACCAGTGATGAGGAGCATTTTTTCTTGTTTGTTGGCCACATAAATGTCTTATTTTGAAAAGTGCCTGTTCATATCCTTTGCCCATTTTTTGATGGAATTGTTTGTTTTTTTCTTGTAAATTTGTTTTAGTTCTTTGTAGATTCTGAATATTAGCCCTTTGTCAGATAGGTAGCTTGCAAAAATTTTTTCCCATTTTATTGGTTGCCGGTTCACTGTAATGATTGTTTCTTTTGCTGTACAGAAACTCTTAAGTTTAATTAGCTCCCAATTGTCTGTTTTGGCTTTTGTTGTGATTGCTTTTGGTGTTGTAGTCATTAAATCCTTGCCTATCTCTATGTCCTGAATGGTATTGCCTAGGTTTTCTTCTAGAGTTTTTATGGTATTAGGTCTTATGTTTAAATCTTTAATCCGTCTGGAGTTAATTTTTGTATAAGGTATAAGAAATGGGTCCAATTTCAGCTTTCTGCATATGGCTAGCCAGTTTTCCCAACACTGTTTATTAAACAGGGAATCCTTTCCCCACTGCTTGTTTTTGTCAGGTTTGTCAAAGATCAGATGGTTGTAGGTTTGTGGCATTACTTCCGAGGCCTCTGTTCTGTTCCATTGGTCTGTATCTCTGTTTTGGTACCATGCTGTTTTGATTACTGTAGCCTTGTAGTATAGTTTGAAGTTGGGTAGTGTCATGCGTCCAGCTTTGTTCTTTTTGCTTAGGATTGTCTTGGCTATGCAGGCTGTTTTTTGGTTCCATATGAAGTTCAAGGTGTTTTTTTTTCCAGTTCTGTGAAGAAGGTCAATGGTAGCTTGATGGGGATAGCGTTGAATCTATAAATTACTTTGGGCAGTATGGCCATTTTCATGATATTGATTCTTTCTAACCATGAGCATGGAATGGAATGTTTTTCTATCTTTTTGTGTCCTTTGTTATTTTCTTGAGCAGTGGTTTGTAGTTCTCCTTGAAGAGGTCCTTCATGTCCTTTGTTAGTTACATTCCTATATATTTTATTCTTTTTGTAGCAATTGTGAACTGGAGTTCGCTCATGATTTGGCTCTCTCTTTGTTATTGGTGTATAGAAATGCTTGTGACTTTTGCATATTGATTTTGTATCCTGAGACTTTGCTGAAGTTGCCTATCATCTTAAGGAGACTTTGGGCTGAGACGATGTGGTCTTCTAAATATACAATCACGTCATCTGCAAATAGAGACAATCTGACTTCCTCTTTTCCTAATTGAATACCCTTTATTTCTTTTTCTTGCCTGATTGCTCTGGCCAGAACTTCCAATACTATATTGTATAGAAATGGTTAGAGAGGGTACCCTTGTCTAATGCCAGTTTTCAAAGGGAATGCTTCCAGTTTTTGCCCATTCAGTATGATATTGGCTGTGGGTTTGTCATAAATAGCTTTTATTATTTTGAGATACATTCCATCGATACCTAGTTTATTGAGAGTTTTTAGCGTAAAGGCTGTTGAATTTTATTGAAGGCCTTCTCTGCATCTGTTGAGATAATCATGTGGTTTTGTCTTTGGTTCTGTTTATGTGATGGATTACTTTTATAGATGTGCATATGTTGAACCAGCCGTGCATCCCTGGAATTAAGCCTGCTTGATTATGTTGGATAATCTTTTTGATGTGTTGTTGCATTCGGTTTGCCAGTATTTTATTGAAGATTTTTGCATCAATGTTCATCATGGATATTTTGCCTGAAATTTTCTATTTTAGTGGTCTCTGCCAGGTTTGGGTATCAGGATGATGTTGGTCTCATAAAATGAGTTAGGGAGTATTCTCTCTTTTTGTATTGTTTGGAGTAGTTTCAGAAGGAATGGTACCTGCTCCTCTTTGTACCTCTGGTAGAATTTGGATGTGAACCCATCTGGACCTGGACTTTTTTTGGTTGGTAGGCTATTAATTTCTGCCTCAACTTCCAACCTCATTATTAGTCCATTCAGGGATTCAACTTCTTCCTGGTTTAGTCTTGGGAGGGTGTATGTCTAGGAATTTATCCATTTCTTCTAGATTTACTGGTTTATGTGCATAGATGTGTTTGTAGTAATCTCTGATGGTAGTTTGTATTTCTGTGGAATCGGTGGTGATATCCCCTTTATCGTTTTTTATTGCATCTATTCAATTCCTCTCTCTTTTCTATTAGTCTGGCTAGCAGTCTATCTATTTTGTTGATCTTTTCAAAAAACCAACTCCTAGATTTATTGATTTTTTTGAAGGGTTTTTTTATGTCTCTATCTCCTTCAGTTCTGCTCTCATCTTAGTTATTTCATGTCTTCTGCTAGCTTTTGAATTTGTTTGATTTTGCTTCTCTAGTTCTTTTAATTTTACTTCTCTAGTTCTTTTAATTTTGACAATAGGGTGTCGAGTTTAGATCTTTACTCACTTCTCATGTGGGCATTTAGTGCTGTAAATTTCCCTCTAGACACTGCTTCAAATGTGTCCCAGAGATTCTGGTATGTTGTGTCTTCATTCTCATTGGTTTCAAAGAACATCTATTTCTGCCTTCATTTCATTATTTATCCAGCAGTTATTCAGGAGCAAGTTGTTCATTTTCCATGTAGTTGTGCAATTTTGTGTGAGTTTCTTAGTCCTGAGTTCTAATTTGATTGCACTGTGGTCTGAGAGACTGGTTGTTATGATTTCTGTTCTTTTGCATTTGCTGAGGAGTGATTTACTTCCAATTATGTGGTCAATTTTAGAGTAAGTGCAATGTGCTGCTCAGAAGAATATATATTCTGTGGATTTAGAGTGGAGAGTTCTGTAGATGTCTATTAGGTCTGCTTGGTCCAGATGTGAGTTCAAGTCCTGGATATCCTTGTTAATTTTTTGTCTTATTGATTTGTCTAATATTGACAGTGGAGTGTTAAAGTCTCCCACTATTATTGTGTGGGAGTCTAAGTCTCTTTGTAGGTCATTAAGAACTCGCTTTATGTATCTGGGTGCTTCTGTATTGGGTGCTTATATATTTAGGATAATTAGGTCTTCTTGTTGCATTGATCTCTTTACCATTATGTAATGCCCTTCTTTGTCTCTTTAGATCTTTGTTGGTTTAAAGTCCATTTTATCAGAGATTAGGATTGCAACTCATGCTTTTTTTTGCTCTCCATTTGCTTGGTAAATCTTCCTCCATCCCTTTATTTTGAGTCTATGTGTGTCTTTGCACCTGAGATGGGTCTCCTGAATACAGCACATCAATGGGTCTTGACTTTTTATCCAATTTGCCTGTCTGTGTCTTTTGATTGGGACATTTACCCCATTTACATTTAAGGTTAATATTGTTATGTGTGACTTTGATCCTGCCATTTTGATACTAGCTGGTTGTTTTGCCCGTTAGTTGATGCAGTTTTTGCATTGTGTTGATGGTCTTTACCGTTTGGTACGTTTTTGCATTGGCTGGTACTGGTTGTTCCTTTCCATGTTTAGTGCTTCCTTCAGGAGCTCTTATAAGGCAGGCGTGGTGGTGATGAAATCTCTCAGCAATTGCTTGTCCATAAAGGGTTTTATTTCTCCTTCCTTTATGAAGCTTAGTTTGGCTGGATATGAAATTCTGGGTTGAAAGTTCTTTTGTTTAAGGATGTTGAATATTGGCCCCCATTCTCTTCTGGCTTGTAGGGTTTCTGCCGAGAGATCTGCTGTGAGTCTGATGAGCTTCCCTTTGTGGGTAACCCGACCTTTCTCTCTGACTGCCCTTAGCATTTTTTCCTTCATTTCAACCCCGGTGAATCTGACAATTATGCATCTTGGAGTTCCTCTTCTTGAATAATATCTTTGTGGTGTTCTCTGTATTTCCTGGATTTGAATGTAGGCCTGTCTTGCTAGGTTGGGGAAGTTCTCCTGGATAATAACCTGAGAAGTGTTTTCAATCTTGGATTCATTCTCCCCATCATATTCCGGTACACCGATCAAATGTAGATTAGGTCTTTTCACATAATCCCATATTTCGTGGAGGCTTTGTTCATTTCTTTTCATTTGTTTTTCTCTAATCTTGCCTTCTCATTTTATTTCATTGAGTTGGTCTTCAGTCTCTGATATCCTTTCTTTTGCTTGGTTGATTTGGCTATTGAAACTTGTGTATGCTTTGTGAAGTTCTCATGCTGTGTTTTTCAGCTCCCTCAAGTGGTTTATGTTCTTCTCTAAGCTGGTTATTCTAGTTAGCATTTCGTCTAACCTTTTTTCAACGTGCTTAGTTTCTTTGCATTGGGTTAGAACATGTTCCTTTAACTCAGAAAAGTTTGTGATTACCCACCATCTGAAGCCTGCTTCTGTCAAATTGTCAAACTCATTCTCCATGTTTCCTTGCTGGTGAGGAGTTGTGATCCCTTGGAGGAGGAGAGGCGTTCTGGTTTTTGGTGTTTTCATCTTTTTTGCACTGGTTTCTTCCCATCTTTGTGGATTTATCTACCTTTGGTCTTTGAAGTTGGTGACTTTCAGATGAGGTCTCTACATGGACGTCCTTTTTGTTGATGTTGGGGCTATTTCTTTCTGTTTTTTAGTTTTCCTTCTAATAATCAGGTCCCTCTGCTGCAGGACTGCTGGAGGTCCACTCCAGACCCTGCTTGCCTGGGAATCACCCATGGGGGCTGCAGAACAGCAAGGATTGCCGCCTGTTCCTTCCTCTGGTAGGTTCATCCCAGAAGGATACCTGCCAAATATCAGCCAGAGCTCTCCTGTATGAGGTGACTCTTTGGATATACAGGGGTCAGGGAGCTGTTTGAGGAGGCAGTCTGTCCCTTGTCAGAGCTCAAGTGCTGTGCTGGGAGCTCCGTTGCTCCCTTCAGAGCTGCTGGGCAGGGACGTTTAAGTCTGCTGTGGTGGAACTCACAACCACTCCTTTTCCCAGGTGCTCTGTCCCAGGAAGCTGTGGCTTTATTTATAAGTCCCTGACAGGCTGCTGCCTTTTTTCAGAGATGTCCTGCCCAGCAAGGAGAGAGTCTAGTCACAGTCTGCCTGCAGAGGCATTGTTGAGCTGCTACTGCGGCGGGCTTCCCCCAGCTGCTCTGTAAACTTCTTTGTGCTTTTGTTTACACAGCTAAGGTTAGAGCTGCCTGGTAATGGCAGATGCCCCTCCCCCCATGGAGCTCGTCTGGCCAGGGAGCTCAAGCTGCTGTGCTAGCTGGGAAAATCCCAAGCCAGTGGGATTCAGTTTGCTGGTCTCTGTGGGGGTGGGACCCGTGGAGACAGATCACCTGGCTCCCCACCTTCAGCCCCCTTTCTCTCTGGGGTATGGGCGACTCCGTCTCGCAGGTGCTCCAGGCGCCAGTCAAAACAGCTGCTCAGATTTGTGCTGGGAACTCGCCGGGCCGGCTGAATCAGCCACCCAGATTTGTCCTGGAAATCTGCGTCGCCTGTCAGCATGCAAGAAGCTCCTGGTCTATGAGCTGCAAAGACTGTGGGAAAAGCGCAGCATCGGAACCGGAGCTCCAGAGGGGCCAGAAACATCGCCGTTAGCCTCCGTTGGGTAGGAGGGAGTGCCCTCCAGCCTGTAGCAGTTCCTGGGCAAGGCAGCGCCCCACCCTGCCTCAGTTTGCCCTCCCTGAGCTACACCCACTGTCCATCCAGTCCCATTGAGATGAACCTAGTACCTCAGTTGGAAATGTGGAGATCGCTCACCTTCTGTGCCACTCTCACTGGGAACTGCATTCCGGAGCTGTTCCTATTTGGCCATCCGACATGAATGAATCATTGGCTTTTTCTTTAGGGATTGCTATAGTATTTGTATCTCAGAGTTCATAGTTTCCTGGATAATATTCCTAAAAGGAAAGGAAATTTTACTTTGTGAGGGGTACCTACTGTGTCCCACTTTGGTCTTGGAGCTGTCATGTTGTATTGGTTGTTTCTTGTATTAAAAGGTATATTCAATGTGCCATGAATCCAGCTGGGTGCAGTGGCACTTGCCTGTGGTCCCCACTACATGGGAGGCTGAGGGAGGAAAATCACTTGAGCCCAGGAGTTTGAGCTTACAGTGAACTGTGGTCATGCTACTGCACTCCAGCCTAGATGACAGATTGAGACTCTGTCTCTAAAAAAAAAAACGTGTGTGTGTGTGTGTGTGTGTGTGTGTGTGTGTGTGTGTGTGTGTATGTGTGTCCATATATATATATATATATATGCACATAATATGCCATGAATCCATGGTGTTTCCTTTGTACTTTTTATCTTCTATAAATCCTCTCCCTTTACCTTCTCTTTCCAGAATTAATCTAACTTTTCAGTAAAACCAGAAGAAAAGTCTGTTTCTCCTGCTTCACAGTAACTGGTTTGATCCTGAGAACTGGATAAATACATTGACATCTTCAATACCAGAGCTTAAAGGGATGTAGAAAGATAATTGTCTAGCATGGTAGGGTAGCTTTCCCTCCTACCATGCTGGGCTGTAATCATTACTTAAGGTTTCATTATTTTCAGGATCATAAATGTCAAATTACTGGGCCATGAGACTTGCACTTACTTACTTAGCTGCATCCTCTCCCTACTTGCCACATCTATTTGGAACCCTGTAATCAGTCCCCATAAGAGCTGACCCTGTGTGTTCCTGTGTTTTTCAAGTTTCACTAGCCACAAAGGGGAACTGAATATGAGCATGCATGCAAACCTCACCAGTTCCCTTTGCAGCCAGCTGAAAGTTATTTTTCATATAGAGGAAACAGCATTTTTCTTTTGAGTACAAACTGAATTTCCACACAAATATGAAGCATTTCATCTTCTGACAGTTCGGAGGACACAAGAGAAGAGGGCACTAAATTGTGAGAAAGGCCATTAAAAAAGAAAGTAGGAAAACAAAGAGACGAACTGAATTGGGGAAGACAGAGGTTCTGCTGAGTCCAGGAAAGGAAAAAAGAGACCCTGGGGAGGCGTGCCGGGGTTCTAGAAAGTCTCAATAAGTAGTAGCATACAGGACGAAGCAGGAAACGTAGGAAGGAACTGTCTGCAAAGGGCTTATAATAGCTATGCTGGTAGTATTAATGGAAGGCATTAAGAACTTTTGGTTTAGAAATTTGCTGTTAGACAAAATTTCAAAATATACCACATTCACATGATTACTGGGCCTACCTGAGTTCATGCTATGGAGCCAGGTTTAGATGAAGGTACCTTGTCCTCACTTCAGAATGTAATATGGTGACCTGTTTGGCCTCTCTGATTACATGGAGAAAAACCAAGAATCAGATATATATTGACATCTCTTCTAATTTTTTTTTTTAGAAGATTGTCACCCAGGCTGGAGTGCAGTAACATGATCATAGTTCACTGCAGCCTCAAACTCCTGGGCTCAAGTGATCCTCCCACATCAGTCTCCTGAGTAGCTGGGACTACAGGCATGTGCCACCATGCCTAGCTATATTTTTTAATCTTTTGTAGAGACAGCCTCACTATGTTGCCAAGGCTGGCCTGGAACTCCTGAGCTCAAGCAGTCCTCCTGCCTCAGCCTCCCAGAATGCTGGGATTACAGGCATGAGCCACTGTGCCTGGCCCAACATTTCTTCTAATGGCATCCTGCCAGGTGCGCTCACACTCTCCTCCTTACTTGCTCAAGTTTCAGAGTATGGTTCTGATTAGCATAACATACAATGGGTCTGTTACCTCTCCTGTCCTGGACATTGCTATTATTAGTGAAAGCTGAGGCTAAATAAAATTACTCTTTCTGGGTTATTTCCCCCACCTCACTTGATCCAGATCAACTTCCACTGTATATCTTTCTGGTTCTGATGTCTACCCTCAGCTTCTAGCCATTCCATTTTATGTATTTTCTCTGCTTTCCTTTGGCATTTGGGTATTTGGATACCATATATTGCATGTTTCTACTTGCCAGGTACGTGTATTCACTCGTTGAGTCCTCATAACAACCCTATGAGTTAGGTACTACTATTATTCCTGTTTTCTCAGTAGAGAAAATAGAGCTTATCTAATGTTACATTGTAAGTGGTGGCAGCAGAAATAACTCAGGCAGCCTGACTGCATCATTCACCCTTTTAACCGGTCTTTATGCTGCCTCTCAGTTTGATGTTTAATAACGCTTAATATTATTGGGATAAGAAAACTTATTGGATTCGGCCCTACCATAATTCTTCCTACAGCCTTACCAGTGGGATCATAATAATCCATATACATTGGCCAAGATCAATCCCCTGGACTGTGTTAGATGGGCAATACCAATATTTTACTAGCACTTTTTTTTCTTCTAATTTTCCCTCATGCCCTAGTGAATGGCCAATTCTTTCTTTAGATATGTTGATGCATTTAATCAAGTTATCTCCTGGTCTAAGAGACTTTTTGTCTCTGAAGTTGTTTTATATATTTGTACTCAGGTATTTGGATTTTGTAGTTGAACTCTTTAGAAAACATTTTTATTTTCATGTTTCAGGGAACACCTGATTTGGACTCCTCTATCCTATTTATAACTGAAATACCAAGATATCTAATTATAAGATAATTTCATCTGCAAGTTCTTTAGCTTGGTCCTTGAGGAATGCATAAGGGCCAGTATTTATTTAGATTGATAGATTAGAAAATTTTTTTAACTTTGCTTCTAGTGTCTGACAAAAGAAACCATAAGCAAAGTAAAAGACAAGTGCATAGTGTTAGAGGTTATTTATAAACTTTATAAATAACAAAGGATTTAGGACCCAGAATATATAAAGAGCTACTTCAACAATTTTTTTAAAAGAAAAAGGAAAAAAAGATAAGCAACTCATTAAGGGAAAAGGGAGGGGGAGGGGCATAGATATGAATAGGCCATTCACCCAAGAAGAAACCTGAATGAGCAAAAAGTATATGAAATGATACTTCATTTCACTAGTAATCAGGGAAGTGCAAATTAAAACCACAATGAGATACGATTTCACACCTATCAGATTGGCAAAAAATTAGTAAATCTGATAAAACCAAGTGTTGGTAAGGATGTGGGACTCATCCTTGGTAAGGATGTGAGTCCCGCATCCTTACCAACACTTGGTTTTATAAGGAACTCATTTCTGCCTCGTAGTGAGATGGGCATATAAATTGGTAAAATCACTTTGGAAAGCAATTTGTCAAAACTGAGACAAGCTGAAAACGTACATACCCTTACAACCAAGCATTTCTGCTTTTAGGTGTCACATAAACTTCACACATAAGCATTAGGGTATATAAAAGACTTCACTTGAGCATGGTTTCAATTAGTGGAAAAAGTGGAAACCACCAAATTGCCCAGTGTTAAGGGAAATGGAGAAATGAGCTCTTGTTTATTCATGCAGTAAAATACTACATCAGTGAAAATGAATGAACAAGACCTACATGAGTCTACATAGATAAACGTAATTTGAGTGAAAAGAGGTAGAAAGGATATAATAGTATGACACCATTTGTGTAAATTTTTAAAACAAAAAGTAGTACATATTGTTATGCATATGTATGTTGTAAAAGCACAAAAATATACATCAGAGTGATAGACACCAACTTCAGGAAAGAGGTTTCCTCAAGGAAGGATGTGAAGTGAGCTTTAATATATCTAACTTTTTGGATAATGTATATGAATACGAAAAAACTTTTTTTTTAGCCTCCCCCCCCAAAAAAAACTTTTAAGTAAAACCAAACCATTAACATCTGTTCAGTTCGGGTGCTGGGTGCTTAGGTGCCTGTTATGTTGCATTTTTCCATTTTTGTATGTTTGAAATGTTTTATAACTAAAAACAATTTATATGTGAAATTACCAAACCAGAGTATAAGTGAAACAGTTAAGTTGCTCCCAGACTTATTAAAGCAAAAGAGATTCCTTGTATCATCAACACCTGTATCCAAACCATAATTAGAAGCCTGTTCCATCTTCTGATGGTTCTGTATGCATTTCATGGGCCAGAAACAAAACTAATAAGGGTAAGATGCTCTAATTTGATTCCATTTTTTTCTTCAGTTCGACCTTTATGAGTTTGTTCTGGATTATCATCCATGTTTCAGAGAGAGCTTCCAGAGTATACAAAAGTGTGATGGTTAGAAGACCAGTCTTAAAGATTTTATTTTTTTGACATTACTAAATTTTGATGAGGGATAAGCAGAAATTTTTGGCCCCAATACATATTAATGGCAATTTATGTTTTTTAAATGAAAGACATCTCAGCAACCACCTTTGTGCTCGGACAGAATTAAACAAAAGTGAAAAGCGTTAGCAGAGACAATGTCAGTAGAATGGAAGTCTACCAACTTGCATCCCTACATATGTAAAATACAGTTGCTGCTTACATCACAATGCCATGAAAATTAACTGATGATAATGCATGGGAAGCACCTAGCACAGTGAAGGGCGTGTAAATAAACACGTTACTTTGCTTCCCATTCCCTTACATGTGAACTTGAAGCAGGGAAATAAAAGGAAAAATAGAAGTTTAGAACAAACCTACTACCTCCTTTCTAGTTCTGTGCTCACTGTTAACATCCCCAACCAGCTCTCCAAGTCTTCATATGAAAACATAGACTGAACTGAGACATAGTGGCAGTCACTCAGCTGGGCCATGTAGCTATGACAGGACACTGCATCATCCAACATGGGAATGCCCCGTAGTTTATCCCTTGTCTGAGTTGACATAATTCAGATTATATTCTGAGTTTCAAATCTTTCCTTCCAATTAAAAATACCCCTACAAGCTTCTTTACAAGTGAGTGTGGTTTGTTGGTGGCTCACATAAAAGGCTCTCCAGTAAATATCATATCTGTGGTGAATATTTTTCCTGCTTTGTACTTTTGCTTCAGTTTTTATGATTTGGGACAAAGAATCTAAATTTCTAAGTGAGATCTATGAATTTTTCCCTGTAGTTATTTCTGTTATTTCGTTTGAAAGTTCTTTCCCATCTACAGATAAATTAGTTGTTTTTTATCTTTTATGGTCTCATTATTTACACTTAATTCTTGAATATACTTAAAAATTTGGGGGTAAGATAAAAGGTAACACTGTAAATTAGCCTTTTATTTTAAATAGGCACAGCACTATTATTTATTAATCCATCCCTTCCTTCCTGATGATTTTTGTGATGTTTCTTTTATTTACAGTGATTTTCTCCGAGGGAGGAGAATGTATGGGGGTCATCTGAGCTTTGCAAAAATACACTTAACCCCACCTTTGCAAGATTCTGGCACATCTTGACTAACAGGATCTTAAGTCTCCCTCTCATGTGTTCCTGCCCTCACCTTTCAGAGAGCCATTAATATGTCATATACAGGCCAAGCATGGTGGCTCATACCTGTTATCCCAGCACTTTGGAAGGCAAAGGCGGGCAGATCACCTGAGGTCAGGAGTTCAAGACCAGCCTGGCCAACATGACAAAACCCTGTCTTTACTAAAAATATAAAACTTAGCTGGGCACAGTGGCAAGCACCTGTAATCCCAGCTACTCCAAAGTTGAGGCAGGAGAATTGCCTGAACCCAGGAGATGGAGGTCGCAGTGAGCTGAGATTGCGCCACTGCACTCCAGGCTGGGCAACAGAGTGAGACCCTGTCTCCAAAAAAAAAAGTCATATACATATTTTGTACTTTTCTCATATGTCATCTAGGATCTGCTTAGACAAGTGTATTCGTTTCCACAGATAAGTTTATCCTTGTGTCTGCTCCACAGTGTTATCCTTACTGAAGGATAAGAATATATTTTAATATCTGATAAAGTATTGTATTTTGAAGACCTAAAAAATAATTAGCCCACTAACATGTTGCTGCAGCATCCAGGTTGCTTGTTGAGAGAACTTTTTTCATATTGGTTTTCTCTTGTGCATAACTTTCAGTAAGGCTTTGGTTCAAATAGTTATATTAGCTATTCAGGTTTTTGTGCTGAGAAAAACAAGAAAAAAAAAGAAAGAAAAATAGTTATATTAGTTCTACTTTTATGTCAGCAGGAATAAAGAATTCATTTTTTAAAGTTGAAAAGAAAACTGTAGTGGAAGAGAATTGTCTTTTTCTACTGACTTAATCTCAGAAAAATTCAGCCACCATCAAACCTGGCTGTATACAGCATACTTTCCCAAAACTAGCAATACTCAACACTGAGAGCTCACTCTGACAGCCAAACAATTCATTTTGCACATGTTTGGTTTTGCATATATGAGATGTTATTTAGAAACCTGTTTTGAAGGTCTTTGCGAGGTAAAGATATGTATATACTTCTGAATTTCCTTTTTTTATATGCTTCTAGAACTAAACCTTGGGTTAGGAGAGGTGAGAACTGTTTCCTGCTTGCAAACACTAATGCTCAGTAAGAAGTAAAAGATTATATGTAATAAGTAGCCTTAACTTTCGTAAGTCAGTAGCATATTTTTTCTAAAAATTTAGAAACCTTCTCAGGATTCAAGTTACTCTAAGGCATGTTATCAGATTTCTCTCAGTAAGCAATCTGTTATATATAGACATTGATTTCTATCAAAATTTATTTTATTGCAAATAATATAGCAAGAATTAATTAAGCATACTTTAAAATTTTCTTAAGAATGCCATTGTGCAGAGCTTTATAGCAGTTATCTAGTGTGAGACAGCTTCTAGAACTATGAGTGTATTTATATTCACTTTAATGTTCCTTAAAAGTGATAATAATTGATAATTTTGCCAAACTCTATACAATAAGATACGTAAGGTGTTTACCAATAATATAAAATAATTTTTTTTTGAGACGGAGTCTCGCTCTGTTGCCCGGCTGAAGTTCAGTGGCGCGATCTTGGCTCACTGCAACCTCCACCTCCCGGGTTCAAGCGATTCTCCTGTCTCAGCCTCCCAAGTAGCTGGGACTACAGGCGCATGCCACCATGCCCAGCTAATATAAAATAAATTTTTAAGTTTGAGGACATGAAGGAAAATAGAAGTTTTCATAACACAAACATAAATGCTAAATTTCATTTAGATGGTTATTTGTTAATATTGTCAGGGAAAAGTAATTAATATAATTTTATCACATTTTTCTGACCCTCTAATTTTTCTGCAAATTTTAATATTTATCCTCAAATATTACTTATTTTTAAAATATACTTTTGCTTTGACTTATTTTTTATTCAACCAATTGTGTGCACTTATTGAAATATAGTTAACTGGCCGGGCACAGTGGCTCACACCTGTAATTCCAGCACTTTGGGACTCCGAGATGGGCGAATCACCTGAGGTCAGGAGTTCAAGACCAGCCTGGCCAACATGGTGAAATCCCGTCTCTAATGAAAATACAAAAATTAGCCAGGCGTGGTGGCGAGCACCTGTAATCCCAGCTACCCCGGAGACTAAGGCAGGAGAATTGCTTGAACCAGGGAGGCGGAGGTTGCAGTGAGCCAAGATCGTGCCATGGCACTCCAGCCTGTGCAACAGAGCAAGACTGCATCTCAGAAAACATATATATAGTTAACTGAGCACTGTATACAAGCCAAGTCTCATTAAAATTAATTCAGCTCTAATCAAAATCTTCATGCTCATTCACATTGATTTCTCAGCCAGTGGCCTACCTTAAGTTTTAAGAAGTATAAAAAATTTTATACTCCATGATAGAAACTTTCAGATGAGTCCTTGGAGTTTGTCATAAGAGGCTTTTACATATTTAGTCAATAACATTCTGGTTCTCTGTATGACCAAAGACCTGGACAAATGCTGGCCAAACTTTTGAGAATGTTTGCCTGATGACACCCCCTAGGTAGCAATTGTATGATGTTCTATACAGCCATATTCAAATGAACTAGGAAAAAAGCTAACTACACCCAACTTTTTTTCTTGTAAGCACCCATTCCTTCCCTTTCTCCCTATCTTATTCATCTGTCCATTCTTGTTAATTATTCAACAAATGTATATTGATCTCCTATAGCCAAGAAACGTACTAAGCTCCATGGAGTCAATAACGAACAAGACTAAGACCCCGCCGGGCACAGTGGCTCATGCCCTTTTTATCTAAGCAGTGATAGATAGTGGGTGATCTCATTTTTTAATTAGGATTTTATTAATTATCTTTTCATTTGTTATAGAGATTTAGGCATAAATGAATACAGCGGCAAATTATACAAGATTTTAAAATGATAAAGGAACATCTATTTTCTGACATATTGTCAGTTCCCGAATCATTTATTTTAAAACACATTTTAAATTAGTATCAAGTGCTTGATTTTAATAACTACTTTAGTGACTTGAGAGACTATGGCACTTTAATTATTTTGCTGTTAAAGCCGTAAATTCCACTTAACTTCACAATATATGTTAAGAGTATTAGCTTAAAAATGTATCTTGAAAAGATTTTATATGCAGATTTAAAATATAGTACCTTCAAATGGCTTACAGTTAAGCGATTGAAATATCACAGATACAAAGAGAGCTTTGAGATCTGAGTTTTGTAAATGCTAGAACTATGTTTCGTCATTTTTTTAGTTCTTCAAAGAATTAAGAGGCTGTATTATATCATTATTTTTAGTATGTTTACCTCAAGTACCTTTAGAACTAGACTGTATTTTCGCTGCCACAGATACATCATGCAAGGAGCATCCTGGTTTAAATTCTGAAGTGCTTTCACTCCTGCTTGCTTCACCTTGAAATCGTCTAAAAAGAAGTTGGCACATTATTTTGCGAATGTTACTGGACATAAGGAAATACATGACTGGATCTAAGCAACTGTTGAAGGCTGAGAGAACCAGCATGATCTCATTGGTTTTGTGAACAATTTCTTTCCAGTAGCAAGACAATACATTTAGCTGTGAAGTAATGTAGATGAATCGAAAGGCATGATAGGGAACAAAACATATAGTAAAAATGATGAGTACAATAAAGGAGTTCCGGGCTGTAGTGGCGTATTTACCAGAATTAGGAAATTTTGACCTCCTTTTAGAAATTCTCAGTAGATTCTTCCCAATCTTAATATATGAAAGGATTATTAGTAAGAATATTAGCCAGAACATTACCACAAGAACGTAGTTAAAAATGGCTTCTCCTTTTGCATTATGCTTATCTCTATAATGGAAACACATTGTGGAATTATGCCCTCCTTTCTTAAGTGTTAAAATAATCATAGTTAGGAATCCAGCAAACGCAAGCATCCATACTATACAACAGACATAAATACTTTGTTTAGTTGTTATTGCCTTCCGTCGCTGTATAGACCGATTAATTTTTATGTAGCGATCCAAACTGATGAATCCAAGCAAAATAATGCTAATATACATGTTCATATAAAATAGTGTTCCCACAACCTTGCACAGAATCACACCTAGTGTCCATTTGTTTTGGTTAATGTGATACATTATTCGGAAAGGGAGGCAGAAGATGAGTAGAAGGTCTGCAATAGCTACATTAAGTAGATAAATTTGAATGGAATTTCTTTTGCGGTGGATACCCAGAAATACATAGAGGGCAATTATGTTCCCAACCAGTCCCACGATAAAAATAACCGAGTAGAATGTTATTAACACAGTAGATAGTAATTTTTCATCCATGGGACATGTAGTAACATCTGGTGTTCCTGAGAAGTTTTGTGGTGACTGGTCGCTATGATTAGTTATAAAGCGCATTCTGTGGGAGGAGTAAGGCCAGCTGCTGACTGAAGTTGTTGTCATCATTGTTATGGTGTGACTTCTCATTGTCTTCTGTGGAGATCAAAAAGTGAAGGTGCTAAATGACGTATTCCTCATGTGTAGTTCTTATGTCTTCAGATTCTTCCTGCAACAGAATGCCAAACAGTGAGTCATTTGCTATTAATAGGCTGGGCTTCCTAGCACACGCCTATGGTCCTAGCTACTCGGGAGGCTACAGCAGGAGGATTGCTTGAACCCAGAAGTTCAAGGCTGTAGTTAGCTATAATTGTGCCACTGCACTCCAGCCTGAGCAATAGAACAAGACCCCATCTCTTTAAAAAAAAAAAAAAAAAAAAAAAGACAAAGTGTAAATAAGAAATGATTTATTTTCAGACATTGTGAGAAACTTTAGTTTTATCCTACTGTATGCAGTAACATTATTGTATCAATTGTATCATAAAACAAGCAGCATATCATGTAGGATCTCAGGAAGTTTCATGCTCTATCCTTTTCTGTGGCCATGCCCTACATTGAAAGTCTGTTTCATGTATTATATTAAAATAACTCAATTTATGAGATCATCTTCTCTTGGGGAAGTTCTTACGGGAATAGAGGTGGTGGTGAAGAGAAATGACAGCTCATATTTTTCAAAGATGAGCATCAGTTTCTCTAAAGGTATGTACAGGCTTAAGAGAGCTGGGCCCACTGCTGGCCCTGCCCAGCTTCAGAACCACTTCCTGCCTTGACTTTTTCCCTTATATGTGGTATTCATTCATTTTGACATGTATTGCTACATGGCGTGTGACTTACTGCGGTGGTCTCATTCTATAGTGGGAATAAAGAAGAACATCCTAAATTTCTTCTTAGCCTAAGACCAAGGTAGGGGTGTTCAAATTATTGCCCACAGGGCATGCAATTAACATAATAGACTAGGAGAGCACAGCACCTGCAAGGTTACACAGACTTTTGTAACACTGCACAGGAGAAAAATGTAACCAAACAAAGCCAAGTCAGCTGGCAGCTGCTAGTTAGCCACTCCTAACCTGGAAGCGTAGAGTGATAATGTAGATGGGAAACATCATGTGCAATCCAAGATTTTGAAAGTAACCTGACCAAAGCTTAAATGTGCCCTGGGTTCAATAATTTGAGACTTGCTAGAACCTTTGAAGAGATAATGTTTGAATTCTACTTGTTTATGGCAGCAGAGAATATTTGCAAAGCTACTTGTTATGGCCCATGACTGGTGTGAAGAGCTTAGTCTGAGAGCTGCTCATAACAAGTAAAGAAAATGTTCCTGGAGGTTTCATCACATTCCTCTCTTAGAGTGACTGCCCTATTTCTGTACAGCAGCCACTTAGCAGGGTTAACATAAAGATGCCCAGAGCAAGGTTTTCAAAATCAGACCCAACTAACTTGCGACAAAGGGCAAATAACTTAATCTTTTCTATGCCTGAGTTTTTTCATTTGTGAAAATGAAAAATACATATGAAGAACTTAATCCTGGCACATAGCAACTATTTAATAAAAGTTAGCTTTAATAAACACCTCTTGAATAATCTCATTTTAGTAAGTGTCTCACACTTGGCTAAGTACAGTGTGGAAAAGGAAGGTGAATAAGACAGAGACCGTATTAAACATTTTGGAGGAGTGGGCATTCAAACCCTGACTGCTACCAAGCAGAGTGGCTTTGAATAGCAGTAAACTAAGTTCCTGATTTGATCTTATACACAGAGAAAAATAGCCTTTCTTAAAACTCTACCCGTAATTTGATTAAGAACAAAGCATTTTGGTAGAGGGTAACATTAAGGTTTAAAATGTGAAGCTGGCTGGGCGCAGTGGCTCACGCCTGTAGTCCCAGCACTTTGGGAGGCCGAGCCAAGTGGATCACAAGGTCAGGAGTTCAAGACCAGCCTGGCCAACATGGTGAAACCCCGTTTCTACTAAAAATACAAAAATTAGCCAGACGAGGTAGTGGGCACCTGTCATCCCAGCTACTCAGGAGGCTGAGGCAGAGAAATGCCTGAACCTGGAAAGGGAAGGTTGCAGGGTTGCAGTGAGCTGAGATCTTGCCATTGCACTCCAGCCTGGGCAATAGAGCGAGACTCTGTCTCAAAAAAAAAAAAAAAAAACAAACAAATATAAAGTTGGGAGGCATTGATTCCATGGAAGAGGAACTGGCTGGTGAAGAGGAAGTTATGTAATCCCTGGCTTGTCTCCAGAATTCAGGAAAGTGAAGGGAGAAAGGAAGGGAACGAGGAAGGACTGAGTCTAGTCTGTCATGTGGCTCAACTGCAGGAAGACAAATTTCAGAAAGTTTGCAGAAAGATATAGGCATGTTTCTTGTGATCTAAGATTTTTTTTTTTTTTTTTTTTTTTGTTTTTTTGAGACGAAGCTTTGCTCTTGTCACCCAGGCTAGAGTGCAGTGGCACTATCTCGGCTCACTGAAACCTCCACCTACCAGGTTCAAGTAATTCTCCTGCCTCAGCCTCCCTAGTAACTGGAATTACAGGCGCCCACCACCACGCCTGGCTAATTTTTGTATTTTTAGTAGAGACGGGGTTTCACCACGTTGGCCAGGCTGGTCTGGAACTCCTGACCTCAGGTGATCCGCCCGCCTCAGCCTCCCAAAGTGCTTTGAGTACTAGCATGAGCCACTGCACCCAGCCTGTGATCTAAGATTCTAAAAGGAAAGAGCAATCTAGAAAGAATGCCAGGCTGCCAAAAATGAAACTGGTGTCTGTAGAGGGACCACCTGTATTGTGTGTGGTTATATAGGGAACTCTCATATGTTCAGGGAATTGAGGCACAAGAAGTGATGTGATTTTGAGAGCTCAAATAGCTGAAATGACATGAAAAACTCATCTGTAAGTAGTTATTTTGTTTTTGTTTTTTTTTCCTTCTCTCATGCTTGATTTTAAGTTCCATTAGGATTAAGAACCAAGTCAGTTTTGTTTGGCTCTCTGTATCAAATGCTTAGCACAATAAATATTATTGAACGAAAGAGGTAATTAATAGAAATACATATGAAGTTCTACATGTGGATATTATAAGTGGCTGTACAAGTACAGGAAGAGCTTTAGCTGCATTAACAAACACAATTGCAGTTGCTCTATCAGCGTGGTGTGGTGGTAACAAAAAACCCATCATTAGTTGAATTCCTAGATATGTGGTGTCTGAAATGAAAATTGTTACTACTAAGCTGCTTCCATCCAAGCTGGTAGGGTCTCATCTGAAATGCAGTGTTTCAGCCACAGCAACACACTTAGAAAAGGCCATGGACCAAATGGAGAGACGAACTCAAATCATGTCATAGAAGCAAGTTGAAGGAAATGGGCACCTTACCCTGGAGATGAGAATGCTTTACAAAACCATAGAAAAAAGGGTTTCATTTTGTTATATGTGTCTTTACAAAGCAGAACAAGAACCAATGATAGAAATTGCAGAGACAGATGTTGCCTCCTTTTAAGGAAGTGATTTTTTTCTAATGAAATGATCTCTCTTAGGAGGCAATATAAGGATCTTATCACTGGAGATTTTTGAGACTACCACCAATTGGGTTCTTTGTAGAAGGGATTATCAGTGGTTCCCAATCCTGGCTGCATATTAGAATCCCCTTGAGGGCTTTTTAAAGATGCCAGTGCTTGGCTCCTTCCCCAGATATTCTGATTTAATTGGTCCGGAATGGGTTTCAAGCACCGGTTTCCTTTAAAAGCTCTTCAGGGGATTCTAATTTGCAGTCAGAATTGAACCCTTAAGCTAGATGGCCAAACCATTAACTAATTATTTATTTAGTACTTTTTGTGTACCAGACATTGTGTTAAACAGATTTACATTACTTCATTTACATAATCCTTGCAAAACTCTGTGAGATAGGTATCACAGAAGAGGTAATGAAAGATCAAGAGATAGGCCAGGCACAGTGGCTCACACCTGTAATCCCAACACTTTGGGAGGCTGAGACTGGAGGATCACTTGAGACCAGGAGTTCAAGACCAGCCTGCCAGCCAAGGCAACTAGCAAGCATGTGGCTTTAAAATAAAATAAAATGAAAGAAAGAGAGAGAAAGAGAGGGAGAGAGAGAGGAAGGAAGGAAGGAAAGTTCAAGAGGTTATGATCTTAAGGGAGGGAGGAAAATTAGTTAGGTCAAGAGGTTATGATCGTTACTCTTGGCCACACAACTCTTAAATGACAGCGCCCAAGTTAGGACTCAGATCTGACTTTTAGAGCCCATGATCCTTTTCACTAAACCTCACTCCTTATCACATAGGATCAGCATTTTCTTTCTTTCTTTTTTTTGAGACAGAGTCGCTGAGGCTGGAGGGCAATGGTGCGATCTCAGCTCACTGCAACCTCCACATCCCAAGTTCAAGTGATTCTCCTGCCTCAGCCTCCCAAGTAGCTGGGATTACAGGCACATGCCACCATGCCTGGCTAATTTTTGTACTTTTAGTAGAGACAGGGTTTCACCTTGTTGGTCAGGCTGGTCTTGGACTTCTGACCTTGTGATCCACCTGCCTCAGCCTCCCAAAGTGCTAGGATTACAGGTGTGAGCCACTGTGCCCAGCCAGATGAGCATTTTCTTTATTGAGTTCTATTAGCAGTTTTTTAATATGATTCCTTTAACATACACTTTAACAATTTTAAGAAGAAATTATGCCATCTAGGTTTACTTCTTTGGAAAGGGTATTAATCTTTTTATTTGCTATGTCCATTATTGTAAGTAAGTAAATCCAGAGTTTACAGAATCACAAATTCATCAGAATGCTTGACACTACCCGCAGAGCATATCTTTTCAAACTTACTTCTAGACCCCATAGCCGTAATCAAGATGTTTCTAGAAAGCTGTTAGCACAAAGCACATATCCTGAAACCATTTGCCTCAGCTCTAATCCGCAAGTAAAATAAGTAATAGTTGGACAAGTCTGTCAGTAAGCCTTTCTGGTTTTGCTTTAGTCTTCAAAGAGAATAAAGCATTTGTTTATATTATAATAGTGGCCATAATTCAGAAACATGTATTAGACAGCTAGCATGCAATTATTGATTTACAAATTGACAGCCAGGTGCCATGGTTCATGCCTGTGATCCCAGCACTTTGGGAGGCTGAGGCAAGAGGATTACTTGAGTTTAGGAGTTCTAGACCAGCCTGGGCAAGGTAGTGAAACCCTGTCTCTACAAAAGATATAAAAATTAGCTGGGTATGGTAATGTGCACCTGTAGTCCCAGCTACTTGAGAGGCTGAGGTGGGAGGATCACTTGAGCCTGGGAGGCAGAGGTTGCAGTGATCCAAGATCATGCCACTGTACTCCAGCTTGGGTGACAGAGTAAGACCTTGTCTCGAAAAAATATATATATTTTTTTTAAAAATTGCCCGGGTGCAGTGGCTCATGCTTGTAATCCCAGCACTTTGGGAGGCCAAGGCAGGCAGATCACTGGAAGCCAGGAGTTCAAGACCAGCCTGGCCAACATAGTGAAACCCCGGCTCTACTAAAAATACCAAAAATAAATAAATAAATAAATAAATAGCAGGTTGTGGTGGCAGGCACCTGTGGTCCCAGCTACTCCAGAGTCTGAGGGTGGAGAATTGCTTGAACCCAGGAGACAGAGGCTGCAGTGAGCTGTGATCATGCCACTGCACTCTAGCCTGGGTGACAGAGTGAGACTCTGTCTCAGAAAAAAACAGAAAAAAATTTTTTAATCATAATTAGATTCTGTTTTAAATTTGGTGACTGTTTTTTTTTTTTTTTCTCCTTTAAAGTTGGTTGGTACATTACAATGTCATTCACTTTATAAGGCTATTTATTGATATTTTAAAAACTACTTGTTTGATATGTTAAGGATTGCTTGTGAAGACAAGAAACAAACTACTGTGTTCACATAGGGGATTAATTTCCTAGCAGACACTGCTTGTGACCCATGTGCTATATTGAAGTGGTCACAATAGTTTTGTAATAGTAGATAGTGTTTTTTAAATATTGTTACTTGGCAAATCCTATTCATAAGTTCAAAAACCTAGTATTAGTACCTTGTACCCCCCACCACCACCTACTTTTGCAGTTATTTTTCAACTGGCTAATGTAGGAGTACTGGACCCAGAGGGCAGGACCCAACAGATTCCACTGTGACTCCAGATGAGCAGGAGCCTTTAAAATGCAGTTTGGGTATGTTTGTGAAAATACCACATTGCTTGTTGAAATACATACCTATTTGGTAATAGTAGCAACCTTTCACCGTTTGACTCGATAATGACTGAATCTATTCAGGACATGCTTCAAAAATTGCATTAACTGCTGTATACAAAACGAAAATTGAAAACATATTACTTTGGAAATAATATTAGTAGTGTGTTAGGTTGTGTTACAGTTTTAACTCTGTCCATAAAAGACACATTTTAAAAATTATTTGAACTAAAGTGTATTTTGCTTTCTCTCTTATCTAATATTTACCTTATTTACTTCTGAGACATCAAACTTAAATGTTATATGATCTGGTAATACTATAAAATAGTAATAATATAATAAAGAAAAGACAGAAATTGAAAATAGGGAGACAGCATAACTTAAAGTCAATAAGTTATAGATAATTTATAATACATTAGAAATAAAATGTGTTGCATATGAAAATAACTTTTAATTATCAAGTAGATCTGCAAATCTTGATGGCAGTATACAAATGCAGAATCAGCAATGTGACTATATTGACAGTAGGAGCTTAAATACCTTGAATGTCTCAAAGTACTTAAAGTAACTAAAAAGACAGTCTCATTTGAAATCAAGGCAGAGGTGTCATTCAAGCAGTTTACTTAATGATCCTAAAAGCAAACAACTGCTGACATTCGAGTAGCCTAATCACCATGAATCAAGTTTCACTTTGAATGTTTAGCTAATCAAATTTTAGCCGAAATAAAGGTTCATTTATGTCACTGAAATCAAGAAATACTCACAGTTCAGATTTGCCTGAAGTAAAAGGAGCTGAACCCCAAGCTTCCCTAGACACTGAGAGTTGTCTTGGTTGTGTCAGCTGGGCTCTTCCATCCGGTCGTGGTGCAATTGGTTGGGGTTCTCTTCTTTTTTATGTTCACATGTGGTGTGGTAGGGTTTTTTTTTCCCCTCCTTTTTTTTTTTTTCTTTTTTCAATATGACAACCCTCAGATAAGCCCCAGAACCATGGAACAACTTTATGCTCAATCAACACTGAACTTTAGGAAATTATTTATATCTTCTTTATGAATACTTTCCAACTACAGTTGTGGAAAGTTTTCCTCCCCCGCCCAAAATTTAAAAGTTTTATAAATTCTAGGCAGAAATATGTATTTTCTGTTTTTTTCTAAGAAATGATGCATAATATATGGACTTTCAAAGCAGAAGCACTAAATTTCTGTTTCTTTTTGGATTCGTTTTAGAAACTAAGTTATTCAGATAAAGTGGCATTCCTTTATTGAATTGTACTAACATTACTAATGAATTATTTTAATCTTTTTTAAGTTTTATTTCATTTGTACATTATTTTAGCAAAATTTCATGTATTCCTTAAAACCTTTGCTAAAACAATCTTAAGACTAGATGAGATTTCTGATGGTATTCTCCCCTTTTTATCACTGTGATAAACTCTCCCAAGCAAATTAAAACATCGCCTGTATTTTAAACAAAATGGTGATGGGATTCTGCAGTTTTAGTTTTGATTCTAGTCCAAAATTTAACCACTATCTGTCCAACTATTTAACTGCTGGCCCTGCAGTTTAGTGTTATTTCCCTTTTTTTGTTGTTATTTGAAATGAAGAAGAGTTAGTTTTTATTTTCCCCATAATTGTTATCCTATAGCTTTGTTTACACTAAATATTTAACTCATTGGGCTGTAGCTAACATTTAATTATCTCTGGGTACACTCTTCTGAACATTATATTCTCCAGAGCTTTTAGTTTGTTATAAATATGGTATATGGGACAGGATATTTTTTAATTGCTAGAATAAAAATGTTTTGTAGCTCTTACTTCCCCTTAGAACCTCTGAGAAAGAAAGTGGTTACTGTATTGGTCTGGCAGGATTTTCTTTTATTGTGGTACAATATGTAATGTTAAATTTACCATCTTAACCATTTTTAAGTGTACAATTCAGTAGTGTTAGATGTATTCACATTATTGTGCAACAGTTCCTAGAAGTTTGTCATCTTGCAAAACTAAAACCCTGTACCACTAAACACTGTTTCTCTTCTCTTCCGCTGCCCTTGATGATCATGATTCTTTGTGTTTCATTGATTTTGACTACTTTGGACACTTAATATGAGTGGAATCACACAGTATTTGTTCTTTTGTGACAGGTTTATGTTACTTAGTGTAATATCCTCGAGGTTCATCTGTGTTGCAGCATGTTACAGAATTTCCTTCTCTTATCAAACTGTATCATATTCTACTGTATATCCACCACATTTTCCCTACGCATTCATCTGTTTTTGGGGTGCTTCCACCTCTTGGCTAAGTGAATCATGCTGCATTGAACATGGGTATGCATATATCTCTTCAAGATCCTAGCAGGATTTTAACTTTTGTTTTTTTTTTTAATTATTATTATTTTGAGACAGAGTCTTGCTCTGTCACCCAGAATGGAGTGCAATGGTGCAATCTTGGCTCACTGCAACCTCCGTCTCCTGGGTTCAAGCAATTCTTCTGCCTCAGCCTCCTGGGTAGCTGGTACTACAGGTATGCGCCACCATGCCCTGCTAATTTTTGTATTTTTAGTAGGAACAGGGTTTCACCATGTTGGCCAGGCTGGTCTCGAACTCCTGACCTCATGATCCGCCTGCTTCGGCCTCCCAAAGTGCTGGGATGACAGGCATGAGCCACGGCACCTGGCCCCTAGCAGGATTTTTTTAAATGACTAAATAGGTATTTACCTATGTGCATTCTATTTCATAAAATCTAGTATGAATATATTTTTTTCTATATTCTTTTCCTACACCTAACACAACCCTTTTCAAAATATTCATTGTTTTCATCTTCAGTTTCCTCATATTGTGACCACATTTTCTCCTCAATGTGAGTCAGCACAGCTACCACCAGATTTTTCTAGTTCTTTCTCTATATGAGCTTTTTCCTGTTCATTCTGAACTTTCTGCTTTGTCTCTGTGTTCTTAGCTCATTTTCGATATCACCTCTTCCCTTCGTGCTTCCTCTTTCTCTTGTTGGTATTGTAAGTTATTTATCTATATAAAGACAGAAGTAGAAAAGAACAAATGTATATGCTTGTTTGGTGCCATCGATTACTGACATCACCATTCTTTTTAAATCCCAACCCTGGTTAAATTCAGCTCACCACCTACTCCAGGCCTGAACCTTGCCACCTAAAATGAGGACTGCTGGATATAAACACTCAATGATGCTGATTGGTCTCACTTCAAATTTATGACTACAAACCTCAAGTGGGCCCCTGGGCTGCCAACGATTCTAGTATATTTCCTTAGTCTAGTGATTCTCAAAACAGGGGTCCCAAACCAGTCACATCAACGTCACTCGGAAGCTTGTTAGAAATGTATGTTCTTAGCTGGGCATGATGGCGCATGCCTGTAGTCCCAGCTACTTGGGAGGTTGAGATGGGAGGAGCACTTGAGCCTAAGAGTTTGAGTCTAGCCTGGGCAACATAGCAAAATCTTGTCCCTAAAAAAAAGGAAAAAGAAAAAAATGCATGTTGCTGACCTCATCCCAGACCTGTGAGCCAGAAATTCCGGAGATGGGGCCCAGCAACCTGTATGATTCCGATGCTAAGGTTTGAGGACCACTGCTTAATCAGTTCATTCTCCTATTCCTTGAAAATATTTTCTCACGCCTGTACTCTTCTCAGACTGCCAGGAACACCCCTCCTTCCTCACTCCCACCTGGTGATTGCTTTTTATTTCACTGAGAACATAGAAGCACTGAGAAGAAAACTTTCTTGTCTTCCAATGTCCACTTCTGCTGGTATATGCAGATGTCTCTCTTTAAGAAACAAAAGCCACACGCAGTGCTTCATGCCTGTAATCCCAGCACTTTGGCCAGCCAAGGTGGGCAGATCCCTTGAGCTCAGAAGTTCAAGACTAGCGTGGGCAACATGGCAAAACCCTGTCTTTACAAAAAACTACAAAAATTAGCCAGGTGTGGTGGCACGCACCTGTAGTCCCAGCTACTCAGGAGGCTGAGGTGAAAGGGTGGCTTAAGCCCCAGGAGTTGGAGGTTGCAGTGAGCCATGATCGTGCCACTGCACTCCAGCCTGGGTGACAGAGTATCTCAAAATAAATTAAATAAAAAATTTAAAAACCTCCATAAAAATGTTCTAAGTACTACTATGGAATTACCTATAGAATATATTGTTATGTGGAAATTTTGAATATTTATATGTATTTTTTTATTTTTAAAAAATGGAATGATAAACTGAAAACTAGTAAAAAATAGTTACAAATGGGGAAGAAAGATTGGGCATGGGAGAAGAGGGCAAAAGCTAGACCTCTCTGAATAGTATCTGTTTTACAGTTTGTACTTTGGAACGTATGTACATGTTTTATATCATTAAAACACCAAATTAAGACAAAATCTAATTAAAACAAATGAACCGCACTCTGTTGCAAAGTGAAAGCATAGCCACAAGGAGAATTACTTTTAGTAACTTTAAAATAGGGTAGGGGGTTTTGTTGTGTTTTTACGTAATTTTAGACTTATAGAAAAGTTATGAGAACAAGTATGAGGATTCTAGATACCTTTCACTCAGATTCCCTGTGTTAACATTTTTTCTTCATTTGTTTAATCCTTCTCAATCTCTCACTGTTATCCATTTATTTATATATTTCCTAAAAATAAGGAATTCTTTTACATAGCTGCAAAACAGTTATCAAAACCAGGTAATTTATATTGACCAAATATCATTATGTATTCTACAGACCTTGTTTCACTTTCATCAGTTGTTCTAGTAATATTCTTTATAGCAAAAAGAAAAACAAGCTGGGCACAGTGACTCACACCTGTAATCCCAGCACTTTTGGAGGATGAGGCAGGCAGATCACTTGAGGTCAGGAGTTCGAGACCAGCCTAGCCAACACGGCAAAACACCGTCTACTAAAAAGGCAGAAAACTTAGGCATGGTGGCATGCTCCTATAATCCCAGCTACTTGGGAGGCTGAGGCACAGGAATCAGCTTGAACTCAGGAGGTAGAGGTTGCACTGAGCCAAGATCATGCTACTGCACTCCAGCCTGGGTGACAGAGTCAGACCCTGTCACAAATATATGTATGAAACAAGATCTGTCTTTTCAGTCTCCTTTAATCACTTTAACCTGGAACTTAGGCCATTTAGTTTCTAGAATGTTCCTCATTCGGTTTGCCCAGTGTTTCTTCATGATTAAATCTGGTTATGTACTTTGGCAGGAATACCACAGCAGTGCTGCCAAGTTCTCAGTGCATCATATCAGGAAGCCCATGCTATCAATCAGTCCCATTAGAAGCAGTGTTAACTTTGCTATTTTCTGCTGGGTTTCTCATCTGTAAAATTACTAGTTTCCCATTTGTAATTAATAAGTATCCAGTAGGGAGCTATTTAGAGATTACATAAATATCACTCTTCAAATTTTCACCCACAAGTTAGCATCCTTGGTGATTCTTACCTGGATCAGTTATGATAATGAAAACTGCCATTCCAGCATTTCTTCTACATTTAATTGATTTTCTACTTAAAGCTTTTCCTCCTTCCCCATTCATTTATTTGCTTATTTATTTACATCAGCACAGACTCATGGATTCTTACTTTACTCAGTAGTAAAATGGTATTTTGACCGGGCATACCTAGTGGTATATAACATAAGGTCAAAAGAAACATAAAATCTGAAACAGCATTCAGTGGTGTTGTTATTAATAATGCAGGTATTAATGTTACTTTAAAACTTTCACACACACACACACACATTCTGAAGCACAAATCAAATGAGTAATTATGTTAGTATCATTAGGTACCAAGATTACAGTTGACCCTTGAACAACATGGGGGTTAGAGGCACTGATCCCTGCGCAGTTGAAAATCCACATGTAACTTTTGACTCCCCCAAAACTTAACTATTACTGGAAGCCTTACCAATAACATACTTGATTAACACATATTTTGGGTTATATGCCTCAAGGAAGCCTCAAGTGATCCTTCCGCCTTGACCTTCCAAAGCACTGGGATTATTGGCATGAGCCACCACTCCCAGCCGGTTTGATAATTATAGAAAAAGGTTTGGCTTTAAAAATGTCAAGATAAAAAAAAAATGTCAAGATAGCAGGATGCAGTGGCACATACCTGTAGTCCCAACTACTCAGGAAGCTGAGTCAGGAGGTTCGCTAGAGCCCAGGAGTCCTGGAATGTGGTGCATTATGCCAATCAGGTGTCCACATGAAGTTTGGCATCAGTATGATCTCCCCGGAGAGGGGGGGTACCACTAACTTGTTTGCATGGGGATGTGAACTGGCCCAGGTTGTCAACAGGGCAAGTCAAAACTCCCGTGCTGATCAGTAGCGGGATCGTGCCTATGAATAGCCACTGTGCTCCAGCCTGGGCAACAGGTCAAGACTCCCACCTCTGAAACAAAAATTAAAATTAAATAATGTCAGCATAACAGGAGGATCAGTTTTTGTCAACAAAGAGGCAGCGGATGAGTTCTCAGATGCCATTCAGAAAATTATTGAGGAGGAACAATATCTGCCTGAACAGACTGTTAATGTGGATGAAAAGTGCCCTATTCTGGGGGAAAAAAATGCCACAAAGGACATCTATTAATAAGAAACAGAAGCATGCACCAAAATTTAAGGCAAGAAGGGATATGCTAACTCTAATAAGTACAATCCTGATATAATTCCCAACTGCATTTGAACAGAACAGTAGAGTCAGCCTACCTGCCTTGCTTGAGGCCAGGAGTTTGAGATGAGCCTGGGCAACATAACAAGACATTCTACCAAAAAAAAAAAATGTTTTTAATTAGCCAGGCGTAGTTATTTTTTTAAAAATTGGTCTCTTAAAAAAAAATATATGTGTATATATATATATATATATATACACATAAAAAATCAAATCACCTTTTGCTACCATTTAATTTTCCAGCTTTTAGATCCTTCACTTTTTTTTTTTTTTTTTTTTTTTTTTTTTCTGAGACGTCTCCCTCTGTCGCCCAGGCTGGAATACAGTGTCGACCTCCTGGGTTTAAGCAATTTTCCTGACTCAGCCTCCTGAGTAGGTGGGACTACAGGCACGCACTACTATGCTAGGCTGATTTTCATATTTTTAGTAGAGATAAGGTTTCACCATGCTGCCCACGCTGGCCTTGAAGTCCTGGACTCAAGTAATCTGCCTGTCTCAGCCTCCCAAATTACTGGGATTATAGGCATGAGCCACCACACCTGGCCCTTTCACCTTTTTGCTTTAAGTTGTCATTTCACTTTTTCTCAAATTATGTTAGAATCTATAGGTATACCTTTCTTATATCAATCCTGCACCCACATAAAAGCTGCATTTTTAATACTACTTAAAAAGGTATTTCACAAAAAGAGCAAGATTTTAGCATCCACTGGTGTAGCTACAGCAGCAGCTTCATTAATTTCCTTTCCTTTTTTTTTTTTAATGGTCCTTATGTTGAATTCATTTATTTTGAGACAGCAGCCAACTGCAGTTGCAGACCTCAGTCTACAGTACATATCAAGCAATTCAGCTTTTCCTTTTTTTTCGAGATGGAGTCTCACTCCTGTCACCCAGGCTGGAGTGCAGTGGCACGATCTCAGCTCACTTCAACCTCCGCCTCCCAGGTTCAAGCAGTTCTCCCACCTCAACCTCCTGAGCAGCTGAGATGTACAGGTGCCCACCATCATGCCCGGCTAATTTTTGTACTTTTATAGTACAGATGGGGTTTCACCATGTTGGCCAGGCTGGTCTCGAACTCCTGACCTCATGTGATCCACCCACATCGCCCTAGCCTTTTCTTGTAATGTCATGACTTTTCTCTGTTTCTTAGAAGCACTTCTAGCACTACCAGTGGCACTTTGTATGGATCTTATGGTTTAGGGTATTGCACTAAACACAATAAAAATAATGTAAGAACTGTGAGATCACTTTTTACTGTGATATGTAATTTATTGGAGGGATGAACTGCTCATGCAGAGATAAACAGCATCACAACATATTAAGTAAATACTGGAAAGACTTGAGCTCACTACAATAGCAACAGGAGGGAGCTGTGAAATCATTACAGTAGTATAATGTACTACAGTTAATTTTATGGTTATGATTTAATACTGCATCTTGCATTTGTTCACATTTCTGTTGACTGTGAATGGCACCATTTACAGTCTGTGTAGGTGTAAACTTTGATAAATTTTAACTCTTTCAAATAGATTTGTGTACATTTTTATGATACTAAATAATAAAGCAGTATCTAAATATATTTTATGCATTTATGATAGAGCTTTCTCTTAATTTTTTTTATTCCAGAAGTTGTCCTTCACCTTTTTCTTAATTTTTAAAATAGTTCTAGGCAACATGATTGGTTCACGAGTTTTTTCAAATTGTTGTGAATCTCCAAAATAAATTTCAGTATATTTTATTGAAAAAAATCCATGTATAAGTGGACTCACACAGTTCAAACCCATGTCCAATGGTCAACTGTGCTTGTCAAATCAAAGAATTAAAGTAAAAACACTATGATTGAATAGGAAGAAATATCAGTATGAACTTGTGGTTTTTCTCCTAAAAAATGCATTATTTTTTCAGCACTGTCCACTGAAAAGCCAAAGTGATAATAACTCGGGAATCATAATATACCTAGTACCCACATCATGGATTTATTTATTTTATTTTTATTATTAATTTTTTTTGAGACCGGGTCTTGCTCTGTCACCTAGGCTGGAGTGCAGTGGCACAATCTCGGCTGACTGGGCTCAAGTGAAGCTACTGTCTCAGCCTCCCAAGTAGCTGGAATTATAGGCATGTGCCACCACACCTGGCTAATTTTTATGTTTTTAGGAGGGACAAGGTTGGCCAGGCTGGTCTTGAACTCCTGACCTCAAGAGATCCACCCACCTAGCCTTCCAAAGTGCTGGGATTACAGGTGTGAGCTACCGCGCCCAGCCCACATCATGGATTTAAATACTTTTCACACTAAAAAGAAACAGGGCTATGTAGATAAATGGCTGATTCCAGATCTGGGGCAAGAAATGGACTTGAGAAGCCTGGAACATCATCTTGTGACAGAAAGCAAGGAAGTTATCAGACTCCTGGTGTCTTACAAAAATACAAAAGAACTGACTTTAAAGGGGCTCCCACTGGCCCAAAATGGGACAATATGAGCACAAAAATTTTTAAAGGCAGCAATTGATTAAAACACATTAAATATATAAAAATCTGTAAGTTCATAATAATAATAAATAAAAACACCCCTCATCAGTCACCTTTGGAGCTTGCCTAGCAACTAACTTGGTATTCTGGAAACAAATTATAACAGTTTTATTTATAATATCCAAAAACTAGAAATAGCCCAAATGTCTATCATCAACAGGAGAATGTCCAAACTGGTATATTCATGCAATGGAATACTTATGCAATACTAAAAATAAATGAACTACTGATCACAATAAAGTGGATGAATCTCAGAAACATGCTGAATGACAGAAGCCTTACAGAAAAGAATACATACTCTATGGTTTTCTGTCTATGAAGTTCTAATATAGGCAAAACAAATCTATGGTGAAAAAATATCAGAGTAGTGGTTTGCACAGGGGGAGATGTCAGCAGAGATTGAAGGAGAAGGGGATGAGGGAGGGAGGTTTGTGAGATAATTTTTTAGGGATTTAGATTACACAGATGTAGGCAGTTCAAAACTCTAATGGTACACTTTTGTGCGTCTCACAGTATATACATTTTTTATCTTAAACATTATTTTTTTTTACTTTTTATAGAAATTTAAGACACAGGGTCTTGCTGTCACCCTGGCAGGGGTGCAGTAGCGTAACTGTGGTTCACTGTAGTCTTAAGCTCCCAGGCTCTAGTGATCCTCCTGCCTCAGCCTCCCAAGTTACTGGAACCACAGGTGCATGCCACCAAATCTAGCTAATTTTTTTTTTTTTTTAGTGGAGACATAATTTTAAGCAAATACTAAATTTCAATGATATGTGTGGTAAGGTGTAGTAAAAAGTAAGATGGATACAAGGATAAAGAGATAGACATTTGTTAAAGCAAATGTAACAGTATTTAATTGTAGAATCTAGGTGGGTCTTTGCAATATAATTCTTTCAGTTTTCTGTATGTTTTCATAACAAAATGTTGAAGAAAACCTCCATTTTGGAACCTCTAATTATGGGTCTAGGTATCAACATTTGCTAACATCATTGAGTGAAAAGTTGATGGTGAATCTTTTTTTTTTTTTTTTTTTTTGAGGCAGTCTTGCTCTGTTGCCAGGCTAGAGTGCAGTGGTGCGATTTCGGCTTACCGCAACCTCCGACTCCCTGGTTCAAGCAATTCTCCTGCCTCAGCCTCCCAAGTAGCTGGGATTACAGGCATGTCCCACCACGCCCAGCTAATTTTTGTATTTTTAGTAGAGATAGGATTTCACCATGTTGGCCAGGATGGTCTCGATCTCTTGACCTCCCGATCCGCCCGCCTCAGCCTCCCAAAGTGCTGGGATTACAGACATGAGCCACCGCACCCGGCCTGATAGTGAATCTTATAATGATGGGTCAAGCAGACAACACCTGAACCCACTGCTCAATCCTGTCACTAAAAGTAGGATAGCCAGATGCTATGTTCTTCCTAATGCAATACAATAGATATGCCACCTATGAAGTATTAGTGCATAAAACTAAAATTGAATCTGAATCTAATCAAGATTCTAGATCTAACTGCAAGTTTACAGGAAATACAGGAGAGTAAAGACTGTTAAATGATACCATGTGGGTACCATTAGCCAAGAACAGATTGTGGGGTATTCCACAGGAAAAATTATCTAGTATCTTAAAAAATTAATGACATGAACATTGCAAAAAAAAAAAAAAAAAGCACAGGGAAGGAAGGGGATCTGTTACAGAGTAAGAGACGCTTACAAGACATACCCATCAAATGCAATGTACAGGCCTTGGATCCTGTCTAGAACTAACCAACTGTAATAAGACCTTTCTTCTTTTTTTTTTTTTAGTCTCTTCTACTCCTTCAAGTTATTGGTAGAGAAAAGACACTTTTGAGACAATCAAGGAAAACTGAATGTGGACTGGTTATTAGAGAATACTAAAGAAGTATTGCTCATTTTATTGGACATAATGATATTATGGTTATTTTTAAGTTCTGTGTCAGAAATACTGAACTATTAACAGGCTAAATTACATTTATTTTAAAATACTTCTGGGGGGAAAGTAAACAGTTGAGGACAGATGAAGCAAAAATGAAGGAATGTCTTTGTTTTTGGGTTTTTTGTTTGTTTTTGTTTTATTTTTGCCTAGAGACGGGCAAGCTGCCCATACATCCCAGGGGCCAGGGGAGGAGCTGAAAGAATGTCAATAATTGCCAAAGCTGGGTGATAGATACATGGAAGTTTATTAATCTGTTTTCTCCACTTGTAAATGTTAAAAAGAGGCTTCCTCAGCTTCACACTTTCTCCATTTTTACTATTAAGACTTTGAAAGGTATCTGTATTTACTGTCACTACATCATCTCTTCCCATTCTCTCCTGAACCTGGAAATCTTTGCCTTTATCATGCCAACAAAACCACTCTTATCAAGGTCACCAGTGACTTCCAAATTGCCAAATCTAATAGTCAGTTCTCATTTTAAATGACCTAAGTAACATTGGTCACTACTAATCATCCCTACTTGAAAGTTTCTTCACTTGACTTTAGGATACCAAACTGATTTTCCTCCTGCTTCACTGTCTAGACCTTGTTTTCTTTGCTAGATGATTTTCATCTTCTGACCTCAGATACTGGTGTGCACCAGGACTCAATCCTCTGACTCTTCTCTATGACTTCCTAAGCAATTTCATTCATTACCTTGGCTATAAATACCATCTATGTACTATTGATTCCCAAATTTATATCTCTAATCCCAGCCTCCCCTTAATCTCATCCTATAAAATCTCACACTCAATATGTATGAAACCAAATTCTTTTTTTTTTTCTTTCTTTCTTTTTTTTTTTTTTAATAAAATAGAGATGGAGTTTTGCCATGTTACCCAGGCTGGCCTCAAACTCCTGGGCTAAAGCAGTCTTCCTGCCTTGGCTTCCCAAAGTGCTAGGATTACAGGTGTGAGCCACCACACCCAGCCTGAAACCAAATTCTTGATCCACCTTACAAACTCCTCCCTCAGTGTTCCCCATTTCAGTAAATGGCATCTTCATTTTCACTCAGTTGCTCAGACCAGAAACCTAATTGTCATAACTGACTTGTCTCTTTATCTCACACTCATATCCAGTAGCAGTTCCTGTCAGCTTTATCTTTAGAACACAAACTGAATTTGACTATTTCTCATCATCTCTGTTTCTGTCACTCTAGTCTAGTCCAAGTCACCATCTTCTCTTGCCTGGGCATCTGCAGTAGCCTCTTAATTGGTCTCCTTTTTCCCTATCACTTCACAATTTCTTTACACAGCAGCCAGAGTGATCCTTTTAAAACCTAAAACTGATTTTAGTATTCCCCTGTTCGAAACTTTATGGTGGTTTCCCATCTTGCTCGGCATGAAACCCAGAGTTCTAACCACAGCTTCAAGGCCCTACACCTTTGGTCATCTCTCAGATCACATTTCCCACCACTCTGTCCTTGCTCATGCCTTTCCAGACACACTGGTTTCCTTCTTCTTCAAACAACCCTCCTTGTTGCTCAGGGCCTTTGTATTGGCTATCCTTCTCACCTGGAACTTGCTTCCATGTGGCTTGCTTTTTCACTTCATTCTGGCCTCTGTTCACATATTACCCACTAGAGAGGCCTTTTCTGACCCCAACTAAAATAGCAGTTCTCTGGTCCCCAAGCATATAACACCTCCTTACCTGCTTAATTTTACTTCCTAACACGTAATAGTACCTGGCTTTATATTCTATTAATTGGCTTTGTTTAGTTTCTGTCTTAAATTCAACTCTTTAGGCCAGGCGCCTCATGCCTGTAATCTCAGCACTTTGGGAGGCCAAGGTGAGAGGATCACTTGAGGCCAGGAGTTCAAGACCAGCCTGGGCAACATATCAAGACCCCATCTCTTTTTAAACATAAATTAGTTTAACTTAATTAAGTTCAAATTTTATAACTTGTCTCACTTAAGGATTCAAGAGTGACTGAATCTACACAGAGGAGAATTATATAGATTTCCTTGTAACATTAACTTAAGCATAAACATCATCAACACACTATTAAGGGTATACATACTTTGGAGTTCTGATTTAGGCTTCTACTACTCCTTCCTAAGGTGATAAAAACACTTACACATGCATGGCCAGAAGACCCTGTTTGGGTCTAGTTTGTATTTTTTTCTTCAGTATCATGTTCATTCTTTTCTAGGCTTGGTCACGTGCTGTGTCCCATACTAGAATCATGCTAGGGGTATTGCCATCTTAGTCTGTTGTCGTCGATCTCTCTTTGAACTCACAGAAAGTTCTAACAGCAGTCTATCAGTTGATTTCTGAGGAGGTTTGCCTGCTCTCCTATATACTCTTCTTGTTATTTTGTGTCATGCTGTGGTTTCCTCACTATTCATTTGTACACTTGCCTTCCTTCTTTCTCTTGCTGTCACATGCACACTTATCTGTCCTAGTTCATCACTCTTTGAGCTAGACTATGGTAAAGGTCTTTAAACTTCTTTGGACAGAAAGAATAACTTCCAAAGTAGGATCCTGATGCTCTCATTGGGCAGAGTAGGGATTCCTCCCACCTGTATGTCATCATCAAACACAGGTGTACCAGCTCAGTTTTATTGCACATATTTTTTTCATACCTATTATCATGTTGGCTAAAACTGTGTCATTTTATGAATGAGAAAGTATAGGAGATAATTTTTTAAAACTTTTGGTCTTCCATGACTAAAGAGACTTGCGTTTTTTCCTAGCCCCTATTTTGAGAGCCCGTCAGATGTAGTTGTAGTCATACTGGGGAGCACAGTATTTGAGCTCCCCAAGATGAAATTCTTTCCTGACACCAGGCCAACTAGTTCTCAGTAAGAAACAGATGCAGAGGACAACATCCTACAAAGAACTGACTTATCTCTTTATGATACTCATTGTTATCACAAAGCATATGATATAAGGGAGCCCTGGTCAAGCAGGATATCCCCTGGGGAGAAGATATCTTTGCCCTACCTAGCCTAGAAGTCAGCCAAGTGGTTTCCTTTCCCCTTCTCCTTTCTCACCTCCGACCGCCACAGATAGGAAAGCAGGTCCAGAGAAGACATGCCCAGAAAGAGCATTGAAGTCCCTAGGAATAAGGTTTAATTAAAATCATTAAATCTGACCCATCCACGCAGTACTCCTTGGCTTAAGGATGGAAGGAATAAAACAAAGAAAAGAGGACTGGGGAGGGTGGACAAAGAAAGGGCCATGACTGTTTCCTAACAACCAGGATACAATGGCTCTGTAGGTAAAGTCAGAGGTTTCAAGAAACATTTTGGCAAGAAGTATAAAATATATTTTTTCTTAAAGAACTCTAGACTGTCACTTGAAGGAAGACAATATTGCATAGTAAGGCAGAAAAATGTATCTGTGTTTCTTGAACATCCATGCTTCCTTAGTAATTCTTAGCACTGTACTCTAACCTTACAAGCAAATAATTCCTGAAGAACATTGGATGGAAATCAGCCAGGAGTGAGAATATGACAAATAATTCAAGCATCCAAAATAATTTCAAAATTTTTAATGTGTTCTTATATTATCATGTTATCGAGTTTTATGTAAACTGAATTGTTCATCTTCAATTAATCCTCATATTTGGGATTTTTTTTGTTTGTTTGTTTGTCTGTTTTTCTTTTCAGCCCCACTGTGTTCTCCTCGCCTCAAAAGAAAACTCGGCACCTGTTAAACTTGGGGGCTTTGGGGTAGCTATTCAATTAGGGGAGTCTGGACTTGTAGCTGGAGGTAAGACTGCTTTAAAAAAAATTTCATGAAAACCTGGTCCCTTCAGACTGGTGTAAAACTTTCAAGCTACATATTAGCCCAAACTCAGTGTTTCATACCTCATTCCACCCCACCCCAACCCCAAAAAAGCATCATCAGATAGTTTTGAATTTAATAACTCTATAGTCATAACTAGAATTTTAGTCCCTTAAGAACAGACTCTATCTTTTTACTCTTTGTTTCTCCAGTACATAAGAGAAGAGATTGTAAGAGATTGAAACAGTGTACAAAGAAAATAAGTTTGAGGCATAGTGCTTTTTAAAGTTGAACTGGCCAAATAAAGTCAAATCTGAAATGTGTAGATTAGCCACTTCCTGGTTTACACTAATGGCTAATTTTTTTGTTTGTTTGTTTTTTGTTTTTTGGTTTTTTTGAGACGGAGTTTCACTCTTGTTACCCAGGCTGGAGTGCAATGGCGCAATCTCAGCTCACTGCAACCTCTGCGTCCTGGGTTCAGGCAATTCTCCTGCCTCAGCCTTCTGAGTAGCTGGGATTACAGGCATGCGCCACCATGCCCAGCTGATTTTTTGTATTTTTAGTAGAGACGGGGTTTCACCATGTTGACCAGGATGGTCTCGATCTCTTGACCTCGTGATCCACCCCCCTCGGCCTCCCAAAGTGGTGGGATTACAGGCGTGAGCCACCGCGCCCAGCCACTAATGGCTAATTTTTAATTTCATACTGTTTTCCTTTTTCCATTTATCAAAGAATCTTGCTCAAGCCATTAGTCTATATATTAGCAAAGAGCAAGCAGATGTGAGAATGCAGGCTGATTTTATTATTAGCCAAAGCAAAACATAATTTTTAAATTCCCATGCCAGAATAAAAAGAAAAAAAGTTACAAGTAATAAATATCAAAAACAATCTTACCCAGCATATTTCATATAACTCAATTCATTGTAGCTAGAACATCAAGCAGTAACAACATAGACTATCTTCTGAAAAATGAACTATAGGTCACAGTTGTAATTTTTTTTTTGCAGACAGAATCTTTCTTTGTCACCCAGGCTGGAGAGCACAGTGGCACGATCATGGCACACTGCACTGCAGCCTTGACCTCCCAGGCTCAAGTGATCCTCCCACCTCAACCTCCCAAGTAGCTGGGATCACAGGCTTGTGCCACGACACCTGGCTAACTTTTTTTATTTTTAGTAGAGACAAGGTCTCACTACATTGCCCAGGCTGGTCTTGAACTCCCGGGCTTAAGCAATCCTCCTGCCTCGGCCTCCCAAAGTGCTGAGATTACAAGTGTAAACCACTGTGCCCAGCCCATAGTTATATTCTTTAAATAATTTTTTCACCACATTGCCCTCTAAAATTAAATTACATTCAAATATTCTTGTAGTTTCACATTCTCTTCCAGTTAATCATTTCCAATAATATGCAAAACTGCAAGCTAAGTATAGTTTCAAAGAATGCTGTTTTTTCCCCGTAATTTAAAACTTTCTGTTAGTGATTGGAAGACTGACCAAAGGGTCAGGTAGTAAAGTACAGTTTAATCATAGAATCTCAGGGTTCCAAAGGGCCTTAACTTCTCCAGTCTTGTAACTAATGATTGAATTCTTCCGTAATATCCCAGCAAAAGATTGAGTTCTGGTATTAAACCTCAGATAGGAAAGTAGTCACTACATCCCAGGACAGTTCATTTCATTTTTGGACAACTCCTTAAGTATTAAAAACCTCATCTTGGCATCCTTCTGTAACTTCTACCCAGTCATTCTAATCCTGACTTTTGAAACCACTCTAAACAATTTTCATCCTTCCATATGATAACCGTTCATCTGTTTGTAGACAACTACCATGTCCCCCTAGGTCTTATCCAAGTTAACTTCCCTAAGATAATTTTGTCATTCTTCATATAAACTGGTTCAAAATCTCTTCAGTATCCACAAAATACAGGGTCCTGAACTGTACAGGTATTATAGTACAGCTAGTCCAGTGCACAGTAGTATTGGGCTATCATTTTTGGGTTCTGGGCCTTACATTTCTATCAGGTTCCCCAAATTGCATTAGCTTTTTGGGCAACTACATAGCACCGATGGTTCATATTGATCTTGTAATCAAGTGAAAATCCTAAATTATTTTTTAAACAAATTTGCTGTTACACTAACTCTCTCAATTCTGGCACTTATACAGATCACTTCTATGTTAAGACTATACATTTATAACAAATAATTTCTGATGATTATATTCCCAAGGTTAATGGGATGAAATGAAATGAATTTATGTGTTATATACTGGCCATATATAATGACTTTGTTTCTGTTACTCTGGATCTACATCCTGTTAGTATTCAAAATGTCATGGGCTTCATATTTTATTGTGCATCTTGATTGAAGGGGAAAAATAGATGCATTACATTTACCTGGACATTTTCTCCATATTAATCTTTTCCTTAAGTCCATGAACCTTTCCCCTAAATTGTTTACTTTTAAAGCTAATTTTGAAACCCCGCCTGTGTGTCAGTATTCAAAATTTATTTTTCTCCATGCTTCTAGAATTAAAATACTTCCTGATGGTCAAAATATTGTCATTTCTTAGCACACCTTTTTTTGTATTCTTGAAATAATGGTGAAAGTTACAATGTAACTTTGAATGTTACATATTCTATTTTTTAAAATAGAATATGAATAAGAGAGAAATTCTTTCTCTTAGGAAAAACTTTTCTGTTATTTAAGGCACTTTTGAAATTTTGCCAATTAAGGTTGGGCGCAGTAATTCTGGCACTTTGGGAGGCTGAGGCGGGCAGATTGAGCCCAGGAGTTCAAGACCAGCCTAGGCAACATGGCAAAACCCCATCTCTCCAAAACAATGCAAAAATTAGCCAGGCATGGTGGCAAAAGCCTGTAGTTCCAGCTATGCAGAAGGATCGCTTGAGCCAGGGAGACAGAGGCTGCAGTGAGCTGATGAGATCACGCCACTGCACTCCAGTCTGAGTGACAGAGCAAGGCCCTGTCTCAAAAAAAAAAAAAAAAAAGAGAGAGAAAAAGAAAGAAATTCTGCCAATTATTTAATTATTTATTAAAGCCCAAAGCCATTTTCCTGTCAGTTTGAAATTCCAATCCCTAGTCCTCCAAATAGAAAGAAATTCATTCCCTTATATGTTATGTATAGTAAAAATCATTTAAACATATTTATACTCCTCCTACCTGAAACTTAGCTATTTAGGAAACTTACCCAGAATACAAATAGAAACCTAGAAAATAACTATACAGTAATAGAAACAAATTTATTCTACCTTTAAAAATCCACTCATGCTCCTCACAATTGGGCATCTAAAGACACTCTAAGGCTGACTTGCTCCCATGTTTTAAAAAGTTGTGTAGATTCATGTTCCTTCAGATGTTGCAGATGCTATTCCTTCTAGTTGGAGTGCCTTTTGTCATTTTATCTATCTAGTTAACTCCTACTGTTCTGGAAGGCTGTGCCAACAACTGTCTCCTCTTTAAAGCTGGCTTATCTTCACCATCCCAAGTTGGATAGCCCTATTCCTTCTCTTCCGTATTGCCATAACTATCTGGGCTACATACCTCTGTGTAGCATTGGATTCAGGGACTTACATCAAAGACTGTGATTTGTAAGAGTAAGGGGGACCATTGCTGAGGGTATCTAGGACCTAGCAGCACTTAGGAAATTGCTATTAAATCTAAGAATCTGGTTGCTAGTCAGGTTCTAGTTAATAGCAGATTATAAAAGCAACAAATTAGGAGAAGGCAGAACTAAAGCATCATGAGAGAAAAGAAATGAAAGCCTGGCAAAAATATGTATATATATATATATACAGAGCAGACACCAAAACTTGGAAGGTGCAAGCAGCCTTTTAATACAAAAGTAATCAACTGTTACATACCTCTGAAGTTCCTGAGGGTACTTTCTGTTCTATAGGATAGTTCTTTAATCGATATCTACAATGACAACTCTGAGTCATCAAGAAAAGGTTAAATTATGAACAGCATTCTGTGTAAAAGAAGTCAGGAAATTGTAGAAAGCCATACAAAATTGTTTAAGTAAGGCAGGCACTGTGACTCACACCTGTAATCCCAGCTACTTGAGAGGCCAAGGCAGAAGGATCTCTTGAGCCCAGGAGTTTGAGACTAGCCTGGGGAAAATAGTGAGACTCCAAAAAAAAAAAATTTTTTTTTTGAGACAGAATTTCACTCTTGTTGCCCAGACTGAAGTGCAGTGGTGCGATCTTGGCTCACTCCAACCTCCGCCTCCTGGGTTCAAGTGATTCTCCTGCCTCAACCTCCCTAGTAGGTGGGATTACAGGCATGCACCACCACACCCAGCTAATTTTGTATTTTTAGTAGAGATAGGGTTTCTCCATGTTGGGCAGGCTGGTCTGAAACTCCCAACCTCAGGTGATCTGCCCGCCTCCGCCTCTCAAAGTGCTGGGATTACAGGTGTGAGCCACCGCACCCGGCCAAAAGAAATTATTAAAGCAAAAAGGATTGTGTGCATAAATATTAAAATCACAATGTATTTTAAAATGTAGCTATTCAGAACAATTCTCTCCCAGAGATTCTAGGTAGGAAGGTTTTATTGTATTATCAAAATATATAACATTTAAATATTTGTCCAAAATATCTCAAACTGACATTTAATTTAGTTTCCTAATTTGTTTCCTTTTCTTAAAATTTTGTGGTCAAAGTCATAAAAGTCAAGAGGTCACTGAAGTAGAATCAGCAAAAACAAGGAGTTTTAGGAAATTGGTATAGATTAAAGATTAACTCCAGTCCTTTTTACATTCTACTGATTTACATGAAATAAAAAAGCATTCCTCTACATTCTTTCTCCCATGGTTTTTCCCCTGTCATCTATGAGCAAATTATTGAATCAAAACACAGGCATCTTCCCCAAGATTGAACAATAATTCTCCAGAATTGGGTAGTCTTCATCTAGCTAAATGGAGAGAACTTTCTCAGGATGGCTAGGACTGGCCATGGTGCTCTGATTATTCCCAGGGTAAGGCCCCCCATTTTGAGTGGCTTGGCTTGGGAAGTCCTAGGAGTCAAGTTGAGTTTCAAAGCATCACCCAAACTGTCAGCAGGTACCTGACTGGTGCCCTGGTACCAGTACCCTAGATGATACTGGCTTCTCCTACTTCTGCTAGCTCCTGTCCATCAGAACAAGGCCAATTCTCCAGTGACCACTCCCTGTCCAGGCTATTGATGAAGCATAGGCGGCTTAGTTCCCATCCCTTCAGCTTCTTCATGTTACTTGAGGAAGCAAAATGGGGCAGTACAGAAATAAAAGTATTTCTTTAGCTAGATCCTTCTAGCCAATAGTTTTCACTGATCTATCATACATTTTAAATGAAAATATTTTCACTACTGGAACCCTGAACTTCATCTTTTCTACTATGGGGGGAGGAAGGGAAACTACATTATCTACAGCAAAGGTACATCCTAATACACAAGCGAAGAGCTCTTTTATCCTTCTCCATCCCAAGTGAATTTGATAATCATGAACAGAACTAGATATATTCTCTCTAGCCGAACCAAAAGATCTCTAAGGTCTTTTAAAACTACAGTCTGAGTTCTAAATAAAGTATTGCACAATCTTCAAAGTAAAAATTATCTTGAACTCAGTATGATGAAAGAGAGAAAGACACAGGGAGGAAGGGAGGTGGCTGGGCTTGCATACATCTAGAAGAGCTGCCAAGTCCAATGGGCAGTGCCCCCTCCCACAGTGATCTTCCTACAGTCTACAAGACTTTCATTCCACAATGGAAGACTTGCTTTGAGATACTGAGTTAAAGATAGGTATGAATGTGCAAACAGCTGATATCAGATTCCTTACAGAAAGCTAGTTTTTGATAGAGAAACGAAAGTATTCTTTAAAGAAGATGAAAGTCAAGGAGGATTGAATGGGAGGAGCTTCATAATTTTGCTTTTGTTTATGCCATACAATATTTGCTTTCATTCTCTTCATATGTTAATGTTAGGAAGAAGCTAAAAACTCCTGCTGTAACAAAATATTACTAACTATTGTTAATTCCTATAACTAACCTGTAAAATCAACTGAACAGGATTTCAGAGTAAAATTCACATTTCAAATAACAGTTCTCAGCATTAGGTTTCATTGGGGAATTTCCATTTGGCAGTCAAGTCATCTTTTTTCCACAGATTTTTTTCTCATGCCTGCCTGCCCCCTCCTCTCCTTTCCTCTGCCTCTGCCCAGGCCAGGCCTCCCTACTCTTTCCTGGACAGCTACAGGCTCTGCCTGTTGACTCTTTCACCTGCCTCTGCTCTGTATTTTTAATGACTTTCAAACATGTGAGAATTAGAAACTTTAAATTTCTTCATGAGGTAAGAACCACATAAATACCTACTGTGTAGCATGCAGAATTCAATAGGGAGTGCCAATGTTACAAGACAAAATACCTAATCTGGGCTCAATATTTTCAAGAAGTGATTAGATAAGAAATTTTTTTCGCCTGTGTGAACTTGATTTTATGGGGAGGGGAGAAGTGGTGAGAGAGCATGTGTATTGGTAAACTGTTTATTCGGATTCTTATTGTTCTATTATCTTTAGTTTTCAAGTGGAAAACCCCATTTTATGTAAACATTTTTTTTCCTTAATGTTGTTTTAAATGTAGGACGTGTTGGAACACCTCATTTTATGGCACCAGAAGTGGTCAAAAGAGAGCCTTACGGAAAGCCTGTAGACGTCTGGGGGTGCGGTGTGATCCTTTTTATCCTGCTCAGTGGTTGTTTGCCTTTTTATGGAACCAAGGAAAGATTGTTTGAAGGAATTATTAAAGGAAAATATAAGGTAATGCATCATGAACATTTTCTTTTCCATTGAGATTAATTTATCCTGAAAAATGTTTTTTTGAAGTTACTGTCTATCTTTGCCCACTGATTGACTACCAGATAGTTACCCAATCAAAGAAAAGATCTTTGCTTACATCATTGATCTGATGGCCTTGGTAGGCAACATAGGCCTCAAGTAAATTTCTGAGTCACTGTCAGCTGAGCTATCACCCTAGTGAAGAAAACATTTATGACCTTTCTTAGTGTAATCTGAGAAAGAGGCCTTACTTTTAAAGCTTTTTGCTTAATTTGTAAAATTAAAATGGAATTTCATCCAGGTGTAATTTTAGTCATTCTTTATCTTAATTTTAAATTTATGCCAGCGCAGCCTAAAACATTAGCCATTTACATTCAAGGATAAAAGGAGATGGCCATGACAACTGCAATTCATAATACAATATAGAGGCATTTCAATGTGGCTTAAACATTTCTACTCTTCTTTGGCTACTATGTGTTGGCAGCCTCATGTACTATGTGCTTAGTAAATAATTACTTTAATTAGTAAAAAATTGAAAAGTCATTACTGGCATTATGAATAGCGATATCAAAAACACCTAAGGACTTCTTGGAAATCAGTAAGCTTAAGGTTGATTTCACTACCCCGGCCCTTAGACTCCTTTGTCCTGTCCCACAGGGTATAGCTGACAATGACTAAGAGGCTGGGCATGGGAAGCATGGGGGAGTGTGTGTCTGGATATCAGGTTAAGACTGTTTAAGTTGGGGAAATTCTTTTTCCTCTCATTATTACTGAAACTCATACTTTCTATTCAACCTAATCACTGTTTCATTTTCGGCCATGACTGACAACATAAAACCAAAAACATGTATATGTAACACTGCACTCTAAAACTGTGAGGCCTCTAAAGTTTTCTCTTCAGTTCCTCAGTAATGTCAGAATTTTATATGGGACTTGGAAAAATAAAATTAAAAAAAAGAAAGAGTTACACAGCCTTATCCTTTTAAGCCATAACTGAAGTTTATGCAGATGAAAATAGTATATACTTTTGTTGGTTTATTTACTTCACTCACCATCAGTTTGTGAGTGCAAATAAGTTTGTCTCTTGTTTTAGTTAAAGATATATGACAGGGCCGGGCGCGGTGGCTCAAGCCTGTAATCCCAACACTTTGGGAGGCCGAGGCGGGTGGATCACAAGGTCAAGAGATCGAGACCATCCTGGTCAACACGGCGAAACCCCGTCTCTACTAAAAATAAAAAAAAATTAGCTGGGCATGGTGGCGCGTGCCTGTAATCCCAGCTATTCAGGAGGCTGAGGCAGGAGAATTGCCTGAACCTAGGAGGCGGAGGTTGCGGTGAGCCGAGATCGCGCCATTGCACTCCAGCCTGAGTAACAAGAGCGAAACTCCGTCCCAAAAAAAAAATATATATATATGACAAAGCTCTGTTAACAGAGAAATATGTTTTAAATATAGGTTTTTCTGCTCCTCCTAGTCAGCTGGCCCCTGGGGAATAAAATGAATACTTACCAGGTAACTAAATGTCTCAGGAAACTGCTTGTAAGTAATCATCCCTCTTCATCCAAGGAAGTTGTGAGTTGCTCTCAGGAATGCACAGCCAAATTCTGTTTGGATTTAGCCAGGTAAAATCACAGATGCTGACATTTTAAAAGAAGCATGATTATTGATACATCAGCATAATAATAATACTAGCAATGATGATAGCTAACTCAGGCATAGCACTTATACTCCATGACAGGAACTATTCTAAGCACATAAGTAAAGTGCTTAGAACAGTTTAATTCATTTAATCCTCACAGCAACTTGTGAGGTAGGTAACATATAATAATAATCCCCCACCTGCCTTTTTGACTTATAGGCATTTGCTAATAATAGAATTCTTCCTTTGTATTTGTTCAGTTGTTAACTTCCTAGTTTCCAAGGCAATGTGCTTCATTCCAGCAGACTCTGTTATTTTATCTCATCTATTTTTAAAACATTGGAGAGTTATTTTTGTTTCTTGGTAAAAAGACTTAGACTGTTCACACATGTGCAAAAATTAAGTTATTTAACAATTCCCTATTCCTAGTGTTATAGTAAGTCAGATGGATGGTGGCAGCTACATCATAATTTTTTTGTACCTGGAGTTTGAAGCATTGAGGTTATTAATTTATTTACTCTTTTACTTGGCTAACCTCACCTCTCATTTATCTTCAGGACTTTCCTTACAAAAGGCCTAGGTTTTCAGCACCTTAGTTTGAAGTATAGATCCATCTCTACCATCTACAATGAATCTCGGCCTTTTTCTTTTAGTATACCGTGATATGATTCTGTCAGCATTTATTTTTCTTTTATTATCAAAATTTTCACACAAGTAAAAATAGTAGAGAGAATAGTATAATGAGCTCAATATAGCTTCAATAACATAGACAATCTTGTTTTATGTGTATTCTACATATTACTACATTATTTTAAAGTAGATCTCGGCTGGGCTCACTTCAGCCCAGGAGCTCAAGACCAGCCTGGGCAACATAGGGAGACCTCCTGGTCTCTACAAAAAGTACAAAAATTAGCCAAGCCTGGTGGCACACACGTGTAATCTCAGCTACTTGGGAGGCTGAGGTGGCAGGATTACCTGAATCTGGGAGGTCAAAGCTACAATGAGCCATGATCACACCACTGTACTTCAGCCTGGGCAGCAGAGTGAGACCCTGTCTCCCCCCACCCCCCAAAAAAGTAGATTTCAAAAAAATTATTTCATCACCCTGGTAGTTCTTTTTTGAGACAGAGTCTTGCTCTGTCACCCAGGCTGGAGTGCAGTGGCACAATCTTGGCTCACTGCAACCTTTCCCTCCTGAGTTCAAGTGATTCTCATGCCTCAGCATCCCGAGCAACTGGGATTACAGGCCTATGAACCACGATGCCTGGCTAATTTTTGTATTTTTAGTAGAAATGGGGGTTTCACCATGTTGGCCAGGCTGGTCTCGAACTCCTGACCTCAAGTGATCCACCCACCTCAGCCTCCCAAAGTGCTGGGACTACAGGTGCAAGCCACCGTGCTTGGCCTCATTTCATCACTCTAATGGTTCTGAGCAAAAGAACTATTAACAAAATTCTTGATCTCGATGGATATTTTCAAGAAAAGTTTGATAACACCTTTTAAATGTAGTACTTTTTTTTTTTCTTTTTTACTTCCAGCACTTATAAAAGTGAGACCATTAAATATGGTACATTTAAATTGTCATAGTTTATAAACTGCTACTGGTCTTAAGTGATTTTAATTTGACTTTCAAATTATCATTTGGTAGGTTATTTGATCTTTTAAAGTAGCTATTAGAAAATACTATTTAACTAGAATATATGCTAACACTTAACCTCAATTAAGTTCTTTATAAAGGGCAAAAATATATTTCCCAAACTATATATAAGAGATGTAATGTCATATCATTATTACAGGTAGCCAGTTAGTATATACACAGCAACATTCAAAGCTGCCATCGCTTTGGTAATCAAATAAGTAAGATTGTCTTATAGCCTTATTTTGTTCCACCTTAAAAATTCAACCTCCCAAATTTATCTTAGCTACTCTTCTTAGCTGAAAGAAGAGAAAATCCTGTATTGAACTCTCTTGTAAAAAGGACAAGGGAGTATCCTTCTAAACCTCTACTCATTTCAGAAATCATACCACTACTTTCAGATGATCTCTCAACCCCTTTGTCAAGGAAAAATTATTCAGACTTTAAAGAATACATTTGCTTCAGGATGGGGAGAGGAAACAAGTCTATCCAAGCCCCATCTAATCCCTCCCCTCATTTCAAATTGGTCATTTGAGCACAATTCCACTAGGATGATGTTCTTTTTTTTTTTTTTTTTTTTTTTTTTTTTTAAGACAGAGTCTCACTCTATCACCCAGGCTTGGAGTGCAGTGGTACCATTTTGGCTCACTGCAATCTCCACCTCCCAGGTTCAAGCAATTCTCATGCCTCAGCCTCCCGAGTAGCTGGGATGACAGGCATGCGCCACCACACCCAACTAATTGTTGTATTTTTAATAGAGACAGGGTTTCACCATGTTGGCCAGGCTGGTCTCGTACTCCTGAGCTCGGGTGATCCTCCCACCTCAGCCTCCCAAAGTGTGGGATTACAGGCATGAGCCACTGTGTCCAGCCAGGTGATGATATTTAAACAGCCTCATGGCATTAATCTTAATGGGATTTGACAAACAGAAGTGAAATTCTGGCTGTTTGGCGGGGAGGAAATAAAGCATACTTCAATTTTAAGGGCTATACCCAACGTAAAGACACTTTTCACTACCCATCTTCAAGTACAAATCCTCACATTAGTCAGAGATAATGCTAGCCCTTGGTCAAATTTTAATGACTTATTTATACTGCAGTGCAAGTACTGCGGTTTCATTTGGCTTTAAAATGTTGTGGAGTTTACTCTTCATCTTTCTGCCTCAGAAGGTGATGTGGGTCTCTGCCTGTTAAAGCCATGGCTTTGCTTGAAGGTCCTGGCACTGGGTAGCTCACATAAGCTCACCACATCAGTCAATTTACTGATGTTGTGCAGGGAATGAGATTCTACTCTGTCTCTACCTCCTTTCCCCGCTTGCCTTCTCAACCCCACCCCCTAAGCACTCTGATTTTTTTTTTTTTTTTTTTTTTTTATGATTCTGGGTCTCAGACATACCCCTTTTCCCAGGAACCTTCTAGCACTTGCCTCACAGATCCACAGCCTTTCTCATAAGTTCTATGTCTTTTGAACATTCATAATTATTTTTGTTTGATTTTAGTCAATATACCATGTGGCTTAGTTGTCTCATCTCTAAAAGAAACAAAAGTAACTTCACTGAGGACCATATATGAGCAATATTCTGCGGGACCTACGGTAGTAGAATACTTTTTCCTAAACACTAAAATTGATATGCAGTGACTAGAATATCCTATTAATAACTTTGCGTAGTTCACAATTATTGCTAACCTCAATTTTTAGAAACATATTTTTAAAATATTTCTTTAAAATTTTTAAGTTTTATTTTAGTCCTTTCTGGATCAATGTATTCTAGTCTCCCTAGCCAAGGATCTAAAGATAGAAACTGGAATAATGAACATTCTGGTCTTCAGTTATTGAATATATTATCACTTACATAACAAGAATATGTGTATGGAATATTTACTGACACAAATTCTTATGTAGTAAAGAACAACAATAAAAGAATTGCATTTGTCCTTTCTTCCTCAGAATGCACGCCTTTAGAATCAAATTTCCGTTCTTTGCTCTCAGAATTTTATTCACATTGAAGCAGCATAGGAATATTAAATAATAGTGAATGTTAATATCTCACTTAAGATAACTATGTAGTTTTCCTTTCCTCTTCCTCAGATGAATCCAAGGCAGTGGAGCCACATCTCTGAAAGTGCCAAAGACCTAGTACGTCGCATGCTGATGCTGGATCCAGCTGAAAGGATCACCGTTTATGAAGCACTGAATCACCCATGGCTTAAGGTACATGAGCATTCACAGGTCACCTTCTACACTTTGTCTGAACACTTCCAGTGACAGGAATGCATTGCTCTATGAGTTGGTCCTTTTTACCTTTTCTTTTTTCTGAGTTTTTTTCATTAATTGTTTTCATCTTGTTTGCTGTTCCTGCACATCATCTGTGAACATCTGAATAGAAGACATACCATTTGAGTGTCATGCAGCTATCAGAGGGTAAAAAAGAGGATTAAGACAAAATACATCAGGGGAAGGCCTCTTTGTTCTCTGACAGCGTGTGTTTCAAAGATATGCAACACCAACAACTGAAATAATACCATGTTATAATAAATTAATTATCTTTATTTTGGGTGTGACTGTGTGCTTTATAGCATTAACTATTTTTCAATAGATACTAGATATGAATTTACTGTCTTAGGAAAATAGCAGTTTTTTGTTTTTTAAGACAAGGTCTGACACCACAGCCCAGGCTGGAATGCAGTGGCACCACCTCTACTCACTGCAACCTCTGCTCCTGGGCTCAAGCAAACCTCCCACTTTAACCTCCCCAGTAGCTGGGACCACAGGCATGCAGTACAACACCTGGCTAATTTTTGTATTTTTTGTAGTGATGGGGTTTCACCATGTTACCCAGGCTTGTCTCAAACTCCTGTACTCAAGCAATCTGCCTGCCTCAGCCTCCCAAAGTGCTGGGATTACAGGCATGAGTCACTGCACCCAGCCAAAAGGCAGATTTTAAAAGTTTGTTTTATAGCCCATCTTGCCAGTGAGTATTAAGGAAAATTATAACTTGGGACAGCAATGAAACAGTACCTTTATACACACACACACACACACACACACACACACACACACACACACACACACACACACACTTTAAGTTCTGGGATACATGTGCAGAATGTGCAGGTTTGTTGCATAGGTATATACATGCCATGGCTGTTTGCTGCACCCATCAACCCGTCAGAAACAGTACTTCTTGATTAAGACATTATATAGCCCAATAATTCCAGGAAATTTTCACTTTAGAGGTTAGAAAACTAATGCTTGGAGAAGTTTAAAATTTGCACCAAGTCACAGAAGTTGTCAGTGGTGGAACCAGGATTCTAATTCAGCCTGCCGCTACCCTTCCATTTATCCACTAGATCCTATCCCTTTTTATTTGACCACATTGACCCAATAACTTCCTCCCTTCGTGCATCATCAGAGTTCTCTCTCTGTTGGATCTAACATGCTATAGTTTATTAGTATTATACACACACATATATAGACATATACCTTCTCCTGACCCTACAACCCCCTCCAGCTTTTGCCCCTATTGTTTGCTTCCCTTGACAGCAGTTCCTGGAAAGAGTTGTATAGACTGCTCACATTCTCCAGTTTCCCATTTCTTTCTCATGAACCCAATCTAGTCAATATCACAATCTTATTTATTCCACTAAAACAGCTATTGTCAAGTCACTACTGACCTTCATGTTAGTAAGTCCAGTGTTCAAATCCCAGGCCTTGTCCTTGGCCTGTCAGCAACATTTGACACCCATCCTCCTGCAACACTGTCTTCTCTGGGCTTCCGGGACACCTGCTCTCTTGCTTATCGTACCTCTGGCTGCTCCTTCTCAGATCCTGCTGATTCTTCCTTACCTCCCCTCTCCCACCTCTTCACACTGGAATCCCATAGGCCTCCGTCCTTGCTCCTCCTCTTTCTCTCTATTGAAGCTGAAAAAACTCAAACTGCTCTCATACCACACAGCAGCAATCGATACAGAAGACTTCTGTGACCAGATATGTGGAGACTTCTCCCCACAAACAAGCAAACAGTCAACTCTGTAGCAGACTACAGCTGGGTATCCTCCCAACTAAATTCAAACACTATCTACCTGGAGATAGCATTCCACAGATTGAGGGCTCAGTCATACAACCCTCCCCTCTTCAGACACCAGTCATGTCCAAGCCACTGAAACTTCTGCCAGCCAACTACAAATTGGGGACCCCATAGCTCCTTCCTATTTGGAGTTGGTTAATTTGCTACAGCAGCTTACAGAATTCAGGGAAACATTTACTTATGTTTATCAGTTTGTTACATAGGATATTACAAAGCATATAGATAAAGAGATGCATAGGACAAGTTATAGGAGAGGAGGGGAGCAGAGTTTCCATACCCTCCCCAGGCACAGCACCTTCCAGGAACCTCCATGTGTACAGCTATTCAAAAGCTCCCCAAATCCTGTCCTTTTGGGGTTTTATGGAGGCTTTATTACTGTAGGCATGGTTGATTAAACATAGGCCATTGGTAATCAACTTAACCTTTGGTACCTCTCCTGCCCCAGAGATTGAGGGATGGGTCTGAAAGTTCCAACCCTCTAATCCTGCCTGGATCTTTGTTTCCCCATCCTGAAGCTTCCTAGGGGCTGCCAGCCATCAGACATCTTTAGAGTTTCTAAGGCTTTTAGGAGTTGCGTGCCAGGAAGTGAGCTAGAGGACCAAATATATATTTCACAGTATACTTCTGGTTTTCGAACCTGGATTCCTTACATTAAAAGAATATAAGCCAACGTGGTGAAACCCCATCTCTACTAAAAATGCAAAAATTAGCTGGGCATGGTGGCAGGTGCCTGTAATCCCAGCTATTTGGGAGGCTGAGGCAGGAGAATTGCTTGAACCCAGGAGGCAGAGGTTGCAGTGAGCCAAAATTGCACCATTGCACTCCAGCCTGGGCAACAGGAGAAAACTCTGTCTCAAAAAAAAAAAAAAGAAAGAAATTTAAAAGAATATATAACTCAAAAGACACTGCCACATTACTAGAATGTCATTCAAGCATTAATAATTAGTTCAGTCCACCGTCATATTGTATGAATAGGTCTCCCAGCGCGAGGCCACTCAGCTTTGCAGGTTTTCCATTGATCTTGTCAGGTTCTAAAAGCAGGAATGGTCTTGGTTTCACCCTTTCAGACATCTGATAAAATTGAGCTAAGAGACAGTATCCTTTCTTGCTCTGAGTCTCTTTCAAGGTGTTAATGTAATGTAATAATGGATTTCCCTGAATTCATAACCCATTTATTTATTCCTTTACTCTCAGCTGTTAATTTTTTCCTCACTTTACTAATAACCATTGGAAGAGACATTAGAATCAACATGGTGCTGGTCTAGATGGGAGGCAGCAATACTAGTCTACTAATTGCCTCCTCCTCAGCCCACTCCCATGCAGAGAGGCTAAGATTACCTAGGTGCCAACTGAGTGGGCCATTTTTACCACCAGGCAATATAGCTGCATTCACAATTAACCCATTTTGCACAACCCACCCCCATCAGGTCCTTAGGAATTCTGACACAAGGTTTAAAAACATAGTTAGAATTTCTTGTTTAGGAATCATCCCTGCTTCTACCACTGGTAGTTATGGCTCTGGTCCTATAACCACTGTATAGGGGGAGGGGTGGGGGGAGTTTAGGTAATATGGGAAAGAAGGAAAGAAAAAAGTATAGTAATTACATCAGAATACTCCCCTCTTGGCAAGAATTGCATACTCATACCAGCATCCTCCACCACCCCCTCTTCCCCAGATCAATCAGAAAAACAAAAGAATAGTGGGCACACTCCTTTAGCCCCACTCATGTAAGTACACACTGGTAAAGGCAAGTAAGCCAGTCCTTCATGCTTTCATCTCCCCCTGTTTTAGACAACCAATGTTTTCATTGCCCATTTTACTCTCTATCAAACTATTTCTGAGAAGAATGTCTCTGCCCACTGCTAGAACATTATGGGATGTACCGTGTGTTGTTTGGCCTGAAGAAATGGTGTTCAGCTCTCCAAATCTATGCAGTATTTTCTGTTCTGGTTTTTTTATGGCATTCTCATCATTCACATCTTCCACTGGGCGAGCGAAGCCCAGTCCAGAATCAGTGTCTATTCCTGTCAAGACCCATTTGTTGCCTCCCCTACCAACATCAGCCTCACTTGCCAGCCTGTTCAGGGCCTTCCCACCATGAAATCTGCCCCATAGCCATGGGCAGTGTCTGTCTTTTTTGCTGGCAGACAGAATAGTTCTTATTGGCATTTTGTGCTTGAGATGATGAAAAAGAAACCTGTCTAGATACAGCCCATCTCTGCACTGTTGCAGTACCCATTTATCCACTCATTTCATGGACCCAAGGTGGCCACCTCGAGGGAGCACACAGGGTTCTCTGCTTGTCAATGTCAATCATTTTCTGAACCCAGAAAGAGGCTCTTCTGATGAGTATCAACATATTCTACTTATTGCACCCCCAGATTTCCATAGGGCCATTCTCCATAGGGGCATCCCTTTAATAAACAGACCAGGTTTCCACACCTCTTCTGCCTGACCGTGTTACCAGGCCACTGGCGACTGTCCATGAGTCAGTAAAAAACCAAACACAGGAGTTTTTGTTATTGTTCATTTCTTCAGAATGCAATTCAACCGCCAAGCTAATTTGATCTTACCTTTTGATCAAGAGTGGCATCCTTCCAGACAGGATGCTGTCTGTTCACCTTGGAAGTGTCATTTACACACCAAACAGCACTTTGTTGGTCACTTGAGAGCTGTTCACAAGTCCCTGTCCAGGTGTCAGCAGAATCCCACAGTTCCTCACACAGTTCGAGAGTCAGTCCTAGGGGAAAAGAGGCTCCCCTGCTTGAGAATGTTTCCTCCTTGCACTTCCCAGGGAGGATGCTCCTGTTTTATAAACCATTTTCCTTTTACTATGGAACTATTCTGGGCACTGCCATCCCCATTTGAATGTTTCTCTGAAAGCATGAGTATTTCAAGGTATCAAGATCATTTTATGTCCTTCAGTCATAGGGGTAGCTTCAGTTAATGTCCCATAGCAAGGTAGTAAATGCCCCCAAGTGGAAATTCTCTAGTGCAAAATCCTAGTAGTTGTCACTGGGAAATGCTTGCAGACTCTGGCCATAAGCCCCAGTTAAACACCCCGCAAAGGGCAAGCAGATGGAGAATTTGTCCCTAACAGCACTCCAGCTTCACTCCACACTGTGTGAGCTCAAGCAGCCTTACTGGTGCCTGGTTAGTATGTTCAATTAATATTGCTTGAAGCGCAGATTTACATTTCTTCTGTTTTACAATATTAGGTAGGGGAAGTGTTCCCCACCCAGTCATAATTATCCAGTTCCATAAAACATTTACATAAAGGAGACATAACTTATTTATGTAAATCCTGTTTAAACAGTACAAATCTCATACTCCTATTAATGCTTACTTTCACCCTTTTCTAAAAAAAGGCATTGAGTCCCCAACAGGGGGTTGAACCGAGGGACCTTGCCCCCCTTTGTCTTGATTAACCTGCCTCAACATTACCCCAAGTAATTGTTGGTCAGCTTTCTCACTGTAATCTCTGCCTTCTGACTTTTTCAGTTTCTCCAAACTGAGGTGAATACAGCAAGCCTGTTTGGAACCCCTTAACATTGGGAGAGCGGAGGCTCGCTACCAGCCTTCCATAGTATTATATTGAGATCTTTGTTTTAACCCCATCAATTTCCACCTTTCTTTTTTTTTTGCTTGTTTGTTTTTGTTTTTGTTTTTGAAGCAGAGTCTTGCTCTGTTGCCCAGGCTGCAGTGCAATGGCGCGATCTCAGCTCACTGCAACCTCCGCCTTTCAGGTTCAAGCAATTCTCCTGCCTCATCCTCCCAAGTAGATAGGATTATAAGCGCCCAGCACCATGCCTGGCTAATTTTTTTTGTATTTTAGTAGATATGGGGTTTCACTATGTTTGCCAGGATGGTCTCGAACTCCTGACCTCAGGTGATCCACCTCCCTCGGCCTCCCAAAGTGCTGGGATTACTGGTGTGAGCCATTGCACCTGACCCTATTCATCCCATTTCTTAATAGCCCTCTAAAGGCTCCACCCTGCTGGGATGACTCCCATGATTCTCCTCTTTCTTTTCTCTCTCTCTTTTTTTTTTTTTTTTTTTTTTTTTTGAGATGGAGTTTCACTCTGTTGCCAGGTTGAATGAAGTGCAGCGGTGCGATCTCGACTCACTGCAACCTCCGCCTCCCGGTTCAAGCAATTCTCCTACCTCAGCCTCCTGAGTAGCTAGGATTACAGGCACCCCCCACACCAGCTAATTTTTGTATTTTTAGTAGAGATGGGTTTCACCATGTTGGCCAGGCTGGTGTCAAACTCCTGACCTCAGGCAATCCACTCATCTAAGCCTCTCAAAATGCTGGGATTACAGGTGTGAGCCACCGTGCCTGGCTTCTTTTTTTTCTTAGTTTCACCCAATCAATGTTTTATTCATTCACCTTATTTCTTAATAATCATTTAAACTTTCCACCTTCCTGGGATGAGTCCTGTGACTCTCCCCTCTGCCTTTCCCCAGCCTCTTCTTCATTATGCTCATGTTTTCATTGGTGCCCATACAAAAGGGGCCCCCTTAGCCATAGCATTTACTTCGACCAGCGTAATGGATGTATTCAATGAGTGAATATCCCAATCATCATAAAGCCAGTCCCACATGGCCTGCATAGAAACCAAATAAGCGGCTTCACCTGGGGTACTCCACTTGGCATTTATAGGTAGAGTTGGATAGTCTCTACCTTTTCAGTGTTAAACAGACCTTAGAGTGGCTTTTATTCCATTCACTAGGCTGACCGTTCCCTTGGGAATAACTTCCTGTGTGTCTGGATCACATTGTACCCATTATGATTGTTCAGTAGTGAGCTGTGGGTCCTGCATCAATTCAAACATGCCTGTCCACTCTGCAGCATTTCAAACCAAATAAACTGCCCTAGATGAGTAACTCTTGCACTCTATTTTAGTAAAGGATTTTCAGTAAAGTGATGATACCAATCTATGAAATGAGATAATTTCTTCACACTCTACTCCCTGGTTTCAATAGTTTCTTGGTTTTGCGCTTCCCTCACATCAACTACCTTCGTGGTAATCACAGGTCATAGAGATACTGTCATCCATGTATAATTTTTCCTTTGGGGGTCAGCTTGGAGGCTAGTGGCCTAGACTCAGACAGACTGAAATCTGGTCTAGCATCATGGCCTGACCCAGCACTCATTTCATTTCATTCAGCTATTACAGACAACCACCACTAAGGGATTGAATATTTTGCCTTTTTCTTACTAGTTTGCATATCCTTATGCATCCAGTGAACCAACTCCCTGAGTTGGATCCATCTCTGAATTCAACTGGTAACTTTTACCTTTAGTAATTGATTGCAGCACAGTTGCAGCCCCAAACCATGGGAGACCACATAGCCTACCCAGGAATCAAAGGTTCCTCATCTCCCACCCTTTCATTCTTTCTCTTCCCAAACCACATATTTCTGTGAACCAGGGCCATTCTAGCAAACCCTACTTCACTGACACTGAGGATGGAAAAACTCAGAACTGTTTTCCTCTGCTCTCGCACCACACAGCAACGACAATCAACACACAACACTCTTTCACCAAATGTGTGGGGGTTCCCTCCCATTAAGAAGCAAGTAATCAACTCTGCTGCTGCGTATTATCTAATTCAATTCTGACACTAAAGCATCACATCTCATAGGTTGAGGGCTCAGTCCCCAAGGCCTCCCCTTCCCACCCTGTCAGATACCAGTCACAAGTCCAGGCCGCTAGAACGTCAAACTGACTGGCTACAAATCAGAGATCCTACACTCTCTCTTTGGGTTCAATTAATTTGTTAGATTAGCTCACAGAGGTCAGGGAAACACTTACTTTTACCAGTGTGTTATATGGAAAATTACAGAGGATACAGATGAAGAGATGCATTGATGGAGGTATAGGGTGGAGTGGGGAGCTTCCATGCCCTGTGTAGATTCACCACCCTCAAGGAACCGCCACGAGTACAGCTATCTGGAAAACCTGAACCCTATCCTTTTGGGTTTCTAAGAAGGTTTCATTACCATTGGCCATTGGTGATCAACTCAACCTTTAGCCCCTCTCCCCTCCCTGGAGGTTGGGGGTGGAGCCAAAAGTCCCAACCCTCTCATCCCTCCTTGGTCTTTCCTGTGACCAGCCCTCATCCTGAAACTGCCTAGGGGCTGCCAGTCATCAGCCAATCATTAGCATACAAAAAGATATACATTACACCATTCTAAGGATTTTGTAGACCAAATATACATTTTACAATATCACATCTATGTACACTCCTGGCCCTTGGAGAGCTCATCTAGTTTTGATGGCTTTGAATGCTATATGTACAATGACTGTTGAATCCAGGCCTCTCCCCCTAGGTATGCTTTCTTAATTCTCTATACAGTTAGGTTTCCTGATTGTTGGCTCTTGTTACCCCTTCCTTCCTGCTCTCCCTTCCTACTCCTTTCCCATCATATCAGCCTCCTTGCTGTGATTCAGACTGGAGGCACATTTCACCTCAGCTCCTTTGTATGACCCTTTCCTAGAATACTCTTCCCTGGGATATCCTGGCTTGTTCCCTCACCATCTTCAGGTTTTTGCTTAGGTATCAGCATCTTAGTAAGACCTTCCCTGACCACCCTATTTAAAATGTGAGGGAAGGAATGCTACCAGGATTCCCTATTCCCCTTCTCCTGCATTATTTTTCTCCATAGCATCTGTCACCCTAAGACATACCTGTATGTTACTTATATGTTTATTGTCTGTCTACCTCATAAAATAAGCAGCGCAAGTGTAGGAATTTTTGGCTCTTGACTCTTGGTTCACTTCTGTCTAAGCACCTAGAATGTGTCTGGCATGCAGTAGGTACTCAATAAATATTGATGATTTAATCAGTGAATGCATGTTCATTGTATTATAACATGCTACTTCCCCAGATTATGTACAACAATAAAATACATAAAAACGCAAACGCAGATGAATAATGTATCTTAGGGTGATGACATGGGATAGTATTACAGAACAATTTTGAGATTTCAGTGGATCTTGATTCTCCTTAAGAATATTACTTCTCAGCCTGGGCAACATAGGGAGATCCTGTCTCTACAAAAAAAATAAAAATAAAATATTAGCCAAGTTTGGTGGTGCACACCTGTAGTTCCAGCTACTGAGGAGCCGGAGGTGGGAGGACTGCTACTTCTCAAATATGCATTCTGATACTCAGCACTAGTTATTCCTGATTTCCCCCAGAAAAGAGTAGGTGAACAATTTTTAGATACTGTCTTCGTGGTTTTGTTTTGGTTTGGTTTGGTTTTTTGCCCTCCTAGATATATAATGAACAGTTTAGAGGGAATTCCTATTTCTCCTTTACTTTTCTCACTTTCTCCATAACGGGATCTTTTGTTCATTCGAAGCTAGTTTAAATGCCAAATAACAATGAAAATGGCAGCCATTTTAGTCATTTTTCAGATCTCTTAGAAGATAGTTTAACATTATACAGTACCTACCTACAGTGGCTTTCAAAGCTTATCTTGGCTAATAACATATTTATTTTTGGAAACCTTTGTTCCTGCCAGTGATTATAGTTCTTGTTCTAAGTAATCTGAGCTTAATACATAATAAATTTTTAGCACGAGGAAGACAAAAAAATGTTAGTAACTTAAATGAAAAGTTTAATATGGCTCTTTGAGCTGAGTATCACATGCCATGTCTAAACGACAGTTTAACTTCACTGCTTATGTGTCATCTGAATATGGAAAAACTTAATTAGAATGTTATCTAGCTGTAAGAGCAGGCTTATGTTATATTACAATACTTGTCTGTGTGTATTTGTAAATCATTACTGTGGATGTAAGAGGTATTATTTTAGAATGGCTGAAATTTAAATATGAATTTCTAAATTAATATTACATTATCATTAGTGTCAGGAGGTACTATTTAATCCAGATAAAACAGCCTGGCCAACATGGTAAAACCCCATCTCTACTAAAAATACAAAAATTAGCTGAGTGTGATAGCCCACACCTGTAATCCCAGCTACTCAGGAGGCTGAGGCCCAAGAATAGCTTGAACCAGGAAGGCAAAGGTTGCAGTGAGCCAAGATCATACCACTGCATGCACTCCAGCATGGGTGACAACAGTGAGTCTCTGTCTTAAAAAAAAAAAAAAAAAAAAAGACAAGAGATACCTTAACAGACTTTTTTTAATCTTGCGATTTTACTAGCTTAGAAAATAATCGATATCATAATTGAAGCATAATTTTATTTTTAAAAATATATACATTTTGACTCTCTCCTTACCTCTCTTTCCACATCACCTTAGTGAATAGTGAGCAGGAAAGGTGTTCACTGGAAATAGAGTTCACAGTCAGATATGTAATAAACTTCCCAATCTGTTGGAAAGAAAATGACATAGCCAGGCTATAAAATTGATTTGTCAAGTGTTACTAATATAACACAAAGACACAGAAAGGGTCTATCCTGCAGGGACATCTGCTCATTCCTTTGGCTAAAGAAAGTGGCCTTTTGCAGGGGCTTATTTTGTCTACACTCCTAGTTCTTGGAGTTTCCAGGTCACAGGCTGGTCTCACACCCAGCCGAACTATGTTAGGAAAAAAAAAAATCCAGCGATACCCCAAGTCCTGGGATCCCTACTTTCTTTTCTCCACTTTTCAGAGTCTTCTGCTCATTGCTTTATATATCGTATCCAGAGTTTTTAGTGTAATTAGCAGACCCATAAGGTGAAATATGCATATTCTATCTATCTCGATATTTCACCTTTGAATCATCAATTTCCTTGTTAAAACTCTGACTAAAACACTAGACTTTGAGGAAAAGTGTTTGTTCTGTCGAATAGGGAATGTTTTTAAAAATAAGCTCCAGGGCCTATCTGTTGCTGTAGAATCCAGGCCTGACATGCATCCTTAAGGCTGCCTGTCCCAGTCTTCCCCATTTCAGTTGGTGCTTACACTGAAAACCCTAGTGTTGTCCTTTACTCCTCTTTCTCTCACACCTCACATCCAGTCTGTCAGAAAAATGTTTTCTCTATCTGCAGAATTGAGCACTTCTGTTCTTTGAAAGACACTGTTAAGAGAATGAAGAAAGAAGCCACAAACTGGGAGTAAACATTTGCAAAGAATATATCTGATAAGGCACATATTTGCAATATGTAAAGAATTCTCAAACTCAATAATGACAGAGCATACAAACCAATTCAAAATGAGAAAAGATTTGAAAAGACACTTCAACTAAGAAGATATATAGATGGCAAATAAGCACAGGCAAAGATGTTTATCATTAGTCATTAGGGAAATGCAAATTAATACCACAATATGATACTTGTACACATGTACTAGAGTGGCTAAAATCAAAAAGACTGACCATACCAAGTATTGGCAAGAATATAGAACAACAGGAACTCATACACTGTTAGTAGGAATGTGAAATGATACAACCACTTTGGAAAACAGTTTGGCAGTTTATTAAAAGTTAAACCTACTCCTATCATATAGCCCAGCCATTCTACTCCTTAGTATTTACCTAAGAAAAATTAAACACATCTTCATACAAAGATATTAATGTTCACAGCAACTTTATGTGTAGTAGCCAAAAAATGGAAACCACTCGGTCCATCAGCAGGTGAAAGGATAAACAAATTATGGTACATGTATACAATGGAATACCACTCAGCATTAAAAAGGAATTAACTATTGATACGTGCAACAACGTGAAAAGATTCAAAATCAGTATGGTATGTGAAAGAAGCTGGACAATAATGAGTACATACTATATGATTCAATTTATATAAAATTCTAGAAAATGCAAACTAAGTGATAGGAAGTAGATCAGTGGCTGACTGGGGATGGGGTTGGGGTCTACAAAAGGATATGAAGTTGCCTTTGAGCATGATAGATGTGTTCATTATCTTGATCGTGGTAATGGTTTTATGGTATAGATATATGTCAAACCTTACCAAATTGTACATTTTAAACATGTACAGTTTATTGTATGTAATTATACCTCAGTAAAGCTTTTTAGAGAAAACAAAAGCACATATATTCAGAGTCTCTCTCTCTCTCTTTCACCCTTTTTATTATTTCCAACTGGTTTCATCCACCATCATCTTTCACCTGGATTACTACAAAAGCCTCCTAACTAGTCTTCCCACTTTTTTTTAACCCTCATCTTCCAGTCTATTCTCAGCACAACCACTAATGTTTTTTTAAAGTTGAAGGTTGAAAATTTGCCTATTAGTTTCCTAATTGCTCTGACTTGGACATCTTGTACTATCTTGAATAAAAGAGAGGGAAAAAAATAAAAATCACCTATTGAATACAGTGTTCACTATTTGGGTGATGGGTACATTAGAAGCCCAAACCTCACTATTATGCAATATATCCATATAGCAAAGCTCCTTATGTAATACCAGAATCTGTAAAAATAAAGTCAGAGCATGTCACTGTAGCTCAAGACTCTCCACTGGCTTCCTCTCCTACTCAGAATAAAAGCCAAAAGCTCGCATGACCTACCCCAGCCTTATCATCTCTCTGATCTCATCCACTATTCTCCTTGAGCCCCTCACATCACTTCACACACATTGGTCTCCTGGCTACTTCTTGAAAATTCCAGACATACTCTCTTCCTTGGGCCTTTGCATTGGTTATTTTCTCTGCCTAGACCACTCCTTTGCCTCTTCTAAATGTCACTTCCTCAATTGGGCCTACTCTGACCACCCAATTTTGTTTTTGTTTTTGTTTTTGTTTTTAGAGATGGGGTCATGCTCTGTTGCCCAGGCTGGAGTGCAGTGGCAGTTGTGGCTCACTGCAGCCCTAACCTCATGGGTTGAAGCAAACCTCTGCCTCCCGAGTAGCTGGGACAGGTGCTCACTAGATCTTGAACTCCTGGCCTCAAATGATCCTCCCACGACAGCCTCCCAAAGTGCTGGGATTACAGGCATTAGCCACCATACTCACCCTGTTTTAAATTTCAGTGTACCCGATCCCTCTTACCCTGATTTGCTTTTTTGCCTTATTCCATAGTACTTTTGACATAACTCTATAATTTACCTTTTTTGTGTTTTCTCATCTTGTTGCCCTAGAATATGATTTACATGAGGGCTGGAATCTTCATTGGTTTTACTTGTGTATGCCAAATGCATAGGACAATACATGGCATATAATCAGCTCTCAAAATATTTATGAAATTAATGAGTACTTATAGCATATGAATCCCCACGATACATTGGCAAATTAGAGTAGGACCGAAGTGGGGAGAAGAGTAAGAAGAGGTTTAAAATATACATGAGGGGCCAGGCACGGTGGCTCACACCTGCAATCCCAGCACTTTGGGAAGCCAAGGTGCGAGGACCCCGCTTGAGTCCAGGAGTTCAAGACCAGCCTGGGCAACATGGCGAAACCCTGTCTCTACAAAAAATATAAAAATTAGCCAGGCATGGTGGCACATGCCTATAGTCCCAACTACTTGGGAGGCTGAAATGGAAGAATTGCCTGAGCCTGGGAGGTCAAGGCTGTGGTGAGCCAGGATCTCACCACTGCACTGCAGCCTGGGTGACAGAATGAGACCTTGTCTCTAAAAATATATAAATAAATAATGGGGGATTCATTTATTTTTGAGACAGGGTCTCACACTGTCACCCAAGCTGCAGTGCAGTGGCGCGATCCTACCTTACCACAGCCTCAACCTCCCAGGCTCCAATGATCCTCCTGCCTCAGCTTCCTAAAGTGCTGGGATTACAGGGGAGCCACCACACCTGGCTTGCAGTGAGCTATGATCAGATCACTACACTCCAGCCTGGGCAACAGAGGAAGACCCTGTCTCCAAAAAAAAAAAAAACAAAAGTTTGTCCTAGTTAGAAGAGTCTGTAATTTCTTTAGTCCATAACAATATAGAATGGTGAATTCGTTGTGGAATTGATTTTTTTAAATGCTTGTTTTACCTGACCAATCATATCAAAGGTAAGCTGGGGCCAGGCACAGTGGCTCATACCTGTAATCCCAGCAGTCTGAGAGGCCAAGACGGAAGGATGGCTTGAGCTCAGGAATTTGAGACCAATCTAGGCAACATAGCAATACTCCTTCTCTATTTAAAAAAAAAATTAGCCAGGCATGGTGCACTTATATCCCAACTATTCAGGAGGCTAAGGTGGGAGGATCACTTTGAGCCCAGGAGTTCGAGGCTGCAGTGAGGTATGATTGTGCCACTGCACTCGAGCCCGGGCAACAGAGTGAAACCTTGTCTCAAAAAAAAAAGAAAATTAACAGTGCCTTTATAATCATTACGATTTGTTATTTTAGCCGCATTGCCGTATATATGAAATTTATGTGACCTATTATTTCAGCTCTTTATTGCTGAAAATTAAATATTATTTTATTACTATCAGTTTAACCTTAATGTCTCTCATTTCAGATTGCTTACCAGTATCATGGAATAAAATCTGCAATCTAAAATTCAATCCAAGTTTTATATTTAAGAATTTTAGCTTTATTATTTGTTTTAGGTGAAGTTTCTGCACTTTTTTAATGGTTATATATGTTCATTGTCTTTCATCTTACATAGGAACGGGATCGTTATGCCTACAAGATTCATCTTCCAGAAACAGTAGAGCAGCTGAGGAAGTTCAATGCAAGGAGGAAACTAAAGGTAAATTAAACAAATCAGCAAAAAAGCCAAACAGATATAGTTAATGATAATGTTTTTATTCTGTTTTGGTGCCCATAAATACGTACTAATGTTAGCCATTGTTTTTGTTATGGCTAAATTCTCATTTCTAAAAAATTATCATCACTTCAATAAGATTTTGGCTTTTTAAGTTATTTAAGGTACTATGTCAGTATGAGTCTAAACAATAAATTATAATAAATAGATTAGTTATATTTTAGATTTGTCTTTATAACAGAGATATAATTACATTACTATTGAATATGAATCTAGACCATGTTTTTTCAGACTTAAATATTTTGACAAATGTGTGTTTAGTTCAATGGAAATAACTTTGAATTAGAATTGGAACTAGGATTGAACAACTATCGGAAAGCAGTAAATAAAATCTTTCAGTACCTTGATCTACTAGAAAGTATTTTCAGCTCAGATCACTTTTCTCACCTTCTATATTCTTCCTAGGTGTCTTTCTCCCTCTTACCACTCTCCCTATCCTCCACCTCACCAAAAAAAAAAAAGAAAAAAAAACTGGTAATCACCACATGTGGGAAGTCCATTTGACTTTAAAAGGTTCTGAAAAAGACCAAACATAAAACAATGGAGTCTTTTCAGCACAGAGAGTAAATGCTATGAGAGAGCGTCCCCCATCTAATTCCCCAGAGTAACAAAGGAAAATTGAGTATTCTCACTTCTTAAAATTATGTTTGCCTTACTTTTGATACTGAAAAATGTTAACTGTTCTCTAAGTCATTGATTGGATAGTAGTCTTCCTTAGTCACATGACTCCTGCCAACTATAAAACTTCTTCTTAAGTATTTTCAGATATGTTATAAATTCTAATAATACTATTAATTTATTATTCAACCCCTGAAGTTAGTAAATTGTTATGTATAACTCCAAACTTATAAAAACATTTATGTGAATTGTGAGTAAACTATTAGGCCAAATATTATCCTATAGAGCTGAAACTTTTAACATGGTACCCACTAGCCACATACAGCTATTTAAATGTGAATTAATTAAAACTAAATAAAATTAAAAGGTCAGTTTCCTAGTCACACTAGCACATTTCAAGTGCTCAATAACCACATTTGGCTAGTCGCTACTATATTGGACAGCACAGATGTAGGACATTCCATCATTACAGAAGTTTCTATTCAACAGTGCTTCTATAGAACAAGGGAAATACTAACATATCTTTGTTGGTGATGATTATTCCCATTTTAGCCTTTCTCCTCTTTGATTTTGCAGTCAAAGTTTCAAACTGGCCCCTCTCCATTTGCTTTAAAAATCCTTGGCCAAAATACTTATTAATGATAAGCCATTATTGAGATGATACCCAAAGAAGTTTCCAAGACTTTTATTCTTTTTGCCTTGACATCCACCTAAAGCTGTGTAGCCTGCAAATAAAAAACTCTTTTATTATTCAGAGTGAAATTTGGTCAACTGTTTGTGAAGTTAGTTTCCTCCCCAAAGAAACTATTATTATACTTTGTTCTCAACTCTTCTAAAAAGTCCTTCTAAACCTAATGCTTCTTTGGCCTCATGTGACATTACACTGTATGGGGTTGAACCTTTCATTGCCCAAGTACACACATTTCACCAGAGGGCCTTGGCTTGCCCCATAACAAGAAACACATGTTGTACTTCTCCCAGGGCCGCAAAATCAGACATGGGCCTAAAATAGCCAAAGTGGTGACTAAGATGTATTTGGACAGGACCAAGCTGTCACAGCAGAGAGGGGTCATGCGGATTTACCACATCCCTTTGCAGGGCTATTTAAAGTTTTAAGACCCATCAAACAACCTAGAACTAGGAACATCAGCAGGATTATTAGTGAATGTGTTCAACTTCTAGTAAGGCTGTGTTCTTTTGAGTAGTTCAGCCACCTTGTTAAAACATGTTACACCTACCATCCTCAAAGAACTAATTCTCATTCTGCCTCTTCAATGAACTTCTAGAACAGAGATTTCAACTTCTTTGGCTTTCAGAGTCTACTACACACTTTATTTTCATACAGCTAGGCCCTCATCTATCCAGACACTATTCTTAACCTCCTCAATGGTGGGTGACTGTTTAATGTGTAATGACTCCCTTGGAAGTGATTAAAAGGGGGTTCACAGAAAGCAATAGAAAGTTACCTTTGTGATCAAGCACAGTGACTCACACCTGTAATCCCAGTACTTTTGGAGATCAAGGCGGGCAAAGTGCTTGAACTCAGGAGTTCAAGACCAGCCTTGGCAACATGGTGAAACTCCATCTCTACAAAATATACAAAAATGAAATGGGTGTGGAGGCCCACGTGCCTGTAATCCCAGCTACTTGGGGGCCTGAGACAAAAGGATTGCTTGAGCCTGGGAGGCGGAGGTTACAGGGAGCCAAGACTGTGCCAGGATTGCGCCACTGCACTTCAGCCTGGGTGACAAAGTAAGACCCTGTCTCAAAAAAAAAAAAAGAAAAGAAAATTACTTTGGTAATTTAGTCATGATGGGGAAAGTATATTTTCCCCATTTTGTTTACTACACATTTCATGTGTCATGTTTTTTCTTCCTAATTCATACTAAGCTCTGGAATTATAAATACTTCAGTTAAAAAAAAGAATCCTCTGGATAACAATACTTAAATAAACTACATAGTTCTAAGCACAGAACTGAATATGAGTATCATATTTTCTCAAACTGAATATTAGGATACATGAGGCAGGCTACATGATCTCCAGGCTGTGTGGAAAATCTGTGCTCTGTGGTCTGGGGTTCTTAAGTGGGCACACCTGTACTCTAACGCTGGATGTCACCTACTTAAGGAGGTACTGAGGAAAATGGTAACTGTGTGTATCCAAGCATGTCTATCCAGAGAAGAGACTCAGGAGGAAATGTATTCTGAAGTCATCCCCATTGCTTCTTCAATTATTTATACCCTAGAAAGCAAATTCCCCACAGTAAAGTATGTTGAAGAAATTCTATACAAATAGAAGCAATATTCTATATTTGGGTAAGTTTATTACAGTCCATTTAAGAAATGGTGAGTTGAGTCCATGTAATTCAATTAAGGGATTACAATCATTTATTTCTTATATATACAGAAAGCGAGGGAGCTTTCTAGTAACTTTCTACAATTTTTCTTTCTTAATTTTTTTTTGTGACAGAGTCTCACTCCGTTGCCCAGGATGGAGTGCAGTGGTGCAATCTCGGCTCACTGAAACCTCCGTCTCCCAGGTTCAAGTGATTCTCCTGCCTCAGCCTCCCAAGTAGCTGGGGATACAGGTGCCCAACACCACACCCAGCTAATTTTTGTATTTTTAGCAGAGACGGGATTTCACTGTGTTGGCCAGGCTGGTCTTGTACTCCTGATCTCAAGTGATCCGCCCACCTTGGCCCCCCAAAGTGCTGAGATTACTGGCATAAGCCACTGTGCCTAGCCTTTATTAATTTTACAAATTGCAAAAGTATTCTCTGACTTATTGATTGGTCTCTTGTATCCTGAACTGTGCATAACTAGGAAAGGTTTGTATAAAAATGCCATTTTCTGGTACTGTATAGAGCTGTACTATCTAGTACAGTAGTAAATAGCCATATGTAACTACTTACATTTCAATTTTAATAAATTAATATTAAATTAAAATTTGGTTGCTCCATTGCACTAGCCACCTTTCAAATGCTCAATACCACATGTGGCTGATAGCTACTGTATTGGACAGCACAGGTTTAGAACATTTCCTTCATCACAGATAGTTCTATTGTACAGTATTGCTATGGAGTCTTGGTACCTCCAGGGTAATGCTTATACCTAAGCAGCACTTTTTGACAGGTCAACCAGGAAGCTTTAACAGATACTTTTTGGCAATCTTCTTTCTGTTAATTCAACAAAAACTAACTTAAAGATTTACCAAAGACCTTTGTGCCTTAATGAAACCCAGCATTGCATACAGTCCTCTCTGTAGTAAGGGTTTGTACGAAGGCAATAAGCTGAGATAACAATCATGGGCTTCAGCTAATCAGAACATTAAATCTGGTATCCAAAAGGTAACCTCTGAGCCTGAACAACATAAGGAGACCCCGGCTCTATAAAAAAATTAAAAATTAGCCAGATGTAGTTGCGCACACCTGTGGTCCCAGCTGCTTGGAAGGCTGAGGTGGGAGGATCACTTGAGCCTGGGAGGTCAAGGCTGCAGTGAGCTATGATCACACCACTGTACCCCAGTCTGAGTGACAGAGTAAGACTCTGTCTCAAAAATAAGCGGGGTAGGATCCTTGATTCTAAAAACTGAAAACTGTTATTCTGGTATGAACAGTTCCACAAATAATAAGTAAAGTGATTTTGATCTTATATATTGATTTTACAAAGCAATTGATTTGTGATACTTTTTAAGAAATACATATACAGATATATGTTGTTTTTTCTTTTTTAATTGAGATGGGTCTCACTCTGTTGCCCAGGCTGGTCTCAAACTCCTGGGCTGAAGCGATCCTCCCACCTTGGCCTCCCAAAGTGCTGGGACTACAGGTGTGAGCCACCATGTCCAGCCAGTTTATGATTCTGAAATGTGAAATTTATTATTTCCTATTGGGCAATAGCTTTTGAAAATTTCCCTGTTCACTCAGAAATGTGGCTATGTATTACCTTGTCATGTAGGTACAAAGCCAATTATTCTGTATCCAATACTTGTATATTTTGTATTTAGATGTTTTAAAATGTACCCCCCTGCCATGACTCTGTATTACCTTGTTATTTAGTTACAAAACCAATTATTCAATATCCAATACTTGTGTATTTTGTATTTACATGTTTTAAAATGTACCCTTATTTATTTAGTTACAAAACCAATTATTCTATATCCAATACTTGTGTATTTTGTATTTACACGTTTTAAAATGTACCCTTTTGCCATTGTGCCTATCAGATTTCATGATGTATGTTTCTAGGCTTAGGGAGCACCAAAAAGAGAGTATTAGTTTTTTGGCTTTTGTCTTCAAGTCAGCAATACATCTTTGTTCAGCTCTGGTGATCCTCAATCACTTTTTTGCCTTCTTAAGTGCATTCAGTAGTTTAATTTAGCAGAAATCTGACCTAACCATTTTCTTGTTTTCCATTTCCTTAAATGCCAGACAGAATCATCTAGCCAGAAGCATTCCATTTTGATGTTTGACATGTTGACATTTCAAGAAAACTATAATTATGGTTAAGAATTCTTTCTAGTTCTTAACTACAAATTTAAAACTTTTAGTACTCTTTTTCTTTGAATTTATAATCTAGCTTCTCCTTTCTAGGTTAATTTTTTTGATAGAAAATTACAACTTTAATATTATTTATCTTAACAGATTGTGAATAGTCTAATTAACTCAAAAGTATTATGTTTCACCCTTAAAAGATACTAAATTATACCTTCTAAATTAAAGCGGATAAAAAACTTCTTTGTCAAGGGTTTAATAAACCAGAAAGTTTAGTCTCTACTAAAAATACAAAAATTGGCTGGACATGGTCATGCACATCTGTAATCCCAGCTAGTTGGGAGGCTGAGGCAAGAGAATTGCTTGAACCCGGAAGGCCGAGTTGCAGTGAGCCGACAGTGTGCCACTGCACTCCAGCCTGGGTGACAGAGTGAGACTCCACGTCAAAAAAAAAAAGGCCCTGAGATGTAAATGCTTTTGAAACAATAGTAGTAAGTTTTAAATTTATCTGTCTTACGACTAGCAGTTTTATTTACATAGTTTTTTGTTTTGTTCTGTTTTTTTCAATAATAGAAACAGTCTCACTATGTTGCCCAGGCTGGTCTTAAACTCTGGGGCTTTTAATAAACTAGAAAGAACAACTTGTATAATATCTGATTTTTTTTATTGTTGTACCCACATGCTCTTCAATAGCAATAATGTAGTACAGGAGTTGGCAAAATATGACCTGGGGATCAAATCCAACCCACTGCCTATTTTTGTATATAAAGTTTTATTGGAACACAGCAAAGTACATTACTTTGCATATTGTCTATGGCTGCTTTCATGCTATAGTGGTAGAATTGAGTAGTTGCAAAAGAGACCATATGACCTTCAGAGCCTAAAATATTTACTGTCTGGTTATTTACAGAAAAAAAATGCTGACCCCTAGTATAGTAGAAATCCTTGAACTGGGGAGAGTAGTCAGTGGATGTCAATTTTGTCTACTCTTCATTGTGTTTCTAAGTTGACAGAGACCTTAACAGGTTGGTAGGCCTCTCTGAACCTCAGTTTTCTCATCTGCAAAATGAGTCTCTTAGAATGAATAATCTCTAAGGTTGATTCTCAAACTCTTAATAAAATTCTTTTACTCTATGACCTATTTCAGAACTATGTTACTGTTTTACATAATGGCTTGAATTGAAAATTTAAACTACCTATAGTCACTGGGTTCAGACAACTAAATATTAGGGGGGACACCGTGCTTACACCTATAATCCTAGCACTTTGGGAGGCTGAAGCCAGAAGAGTGCTCAAGCCCCAGAGTTTAAGACCAGCCTGGGCAACATAGTGAGACTCAGTTTCTATTATTGAAAAAAAACAGAACAAAACAAAAAACTACGTAAATAAAACTGCTAGTCGTAAAACAGATAAATTTAAAACTTACTACTATTGTTTCAAAAGCATTTACATCTCAGGGCCTTTTTTTTTTTTTTTTTTTTTTTTTTTTTGACATGAAGTCTCACTCTGTCACCCAGGCTGGAGTGCAGTGGCACACTGTCGGCTCATTGCAACTTGGCCTTCCGGGTTCAAGCAATTCTCCTGCCTCAGCCTCCCAAGTAGCTGGGATTACAGATGTGCATGACCATGCCCAGCTAATTTTTGTATTTTTAGTAGAGATGAATTTTGCCATATTGGCCAGGCTGGTCTCAAACTCCTGATCTGCCCACCTCGGCCTCTCAAAGTGCTGGGATTATAGGTGTGGGCCACCACTCCCAGCCTCGGGGCTCTTTTAAATAGTGTTTTCCTAGTAATGTAAGTATTTATTATAGATCTTTGACTATAGTAGTAGCTACAACAAGTCTTGAAACATATAACTAACATCTTAAGAAATACAGTTGTATTTCATGTAGAATAAAAATAAAGCATCTCTGAACGTCTAGTTTCAGTGTGTGGGAAACGTGATTTGATATATAAAAATTCCATTCCCACCCAATTTTTAGGAAACATGTATAATATGTAAAGTGAAATAAGTTTCTGTAGAAAGAAGAACTCAACATTCACTACTGTTTTTTCAACATGGTAACTATAATTCTGCATAAGAATCTCTCCTGCGGTAACTTTAGACTTTGGGAAATTTCAAAAGTTTTACTGGAATGTTAGCATCAATATCACTTCTCTCTTTTTGCTCTTTCCTTTCTACAGTTAAGTAAACTTTGTGGAAATATATTTTATTAATGTTTTCTGGCCAGGCGCAGTGGCTCACACCTGTAATCCCAGCACTTTGGGAGACCGAGGCAGGTGGATCGCTTGAGCACAGGAGTTCAAGACCAGCCTAGGCAACATGGTGAAACCCCGTCTCTACAAAAAAATACAAAAAGTAGCCAGGCATGGTGCATATGCCTATAGTTCCAGCTACTTGGGAGGCTGATATAGGAGGATCACTTGAGGCTAAGAGGTTGAGGCTGCAGTGAGCCAAGATTGTGCCATTGCGCTACAGCCTGGGCAACAGAGTGAGACCCAGTCTCAAATAACAATAATAATAATAATGTTCTCCTGTATTTATTAACAAATACCAAACACACACAAGTTTTATATTTCCAGAAAAATTCAACAGTTAATATTTAAAATTTAGACTTAGACTACTTAGGTGATTTGATAAACTACCTAAATGAGTGATTCTACATAGACCAGCAAAAAGCTGTAGTCACGTACCTGTTCTTTATTAGTAGGGTTAGTAATGATTTGCACTTACAAAATGCCTTACAATTTGCAAAGCACTTTCATGAATACGTTGTGACTTTTGCCAATCCTGTAAGATAAGTCTGTTTTAATCTTCTTTACAGATAAGAAAGCCTAGAGAGGTTAAGTGATTTACTTCCAAATACCATGTGTTCTCATTTATAAGTGGGAGCTAAGCTATGGGTCCACAGAGGCATGCAGAGTGGTATAATGGACACTAGAGACTCAGAATGGGGGAGGGTGGAGGGGCAAGGGATAGAAAATCACCTGTTGAGTACACTGTACACTACTCAGATGACAGGTTCCCTGAAAGCCCACACTTCACTACTGTACCATTTATCCATGTAACCAAAAACCACTTGTACTCCTAAAGCTGTTTAAATAAAAAATAAAATAAAATAATATGATTTACTGAAGCAGTAACTCCCAGCCTTTTGCCACTCAACAGTCCTAAGGGATGACTTGCACTCAAATGGCAGTAATTTCCAACTAGGAATCAGGGGAGGCTATGCACATGGCTTGAAAGAGTCATACGTAGTTGATTCTGATGTGTGACCTGATGGAGAATTACTATATAAAAATAACATATTGTCATTATTAAAAACAAAAAGAGGGAAAAAAGATTTTAAAAAGAAAAATGACTCATAATCCTACCACCCAGAGATAATTAATGCTATTAACATTCTTGTGTATACTCAGTCTTTTATATGCATATTAACTTTTTTTCCCAAAAATGAGATTATAATATACATTGATTTTAAACCTTTTTCATATAAGTAATCACAGACACCTTTTCACTCCACTAAACACCCTTCTACAGCATCATTTTATAATAACTGCAGAATATTCCATTGTGTAGTACATGTTTGAATTCAAGATGTAAGTGATTTTATATACTTTTACAATTCCCAATTAGTGTTATTCTGGTATATGCATATGTAATTTATTTAAAGGAATCTGAAATAATTTAAAAGCTATCTCTCTTCTAGTCACTTAATGGATGATCCTTAAGATAAATAATTTGTTAAATAACTTATTTATATTTGTGTATTTGTTTGAATAATCCATTTTTTGATCTCTTTGCTTTAGGGTGCAGTACTAGCCGCTGTGTCAAGTCACAAATTCAACTCATTCTACGGGGATCCCCCTGAAGAGTTACCAGATTTCTCTGAAGACCCTACCTCCTCAGGTAATTGGATAATTCACTTATTCATCTGTGTGAGTAATTTGGTATTTACATCCATTCTCTTCTGTTGTGAATAAACTTTTTCTGTGCATTTAGTTAAATCCTCCAACAGATTCTAAAGAAGTTTGTCAGCAACCAAATCCTGTCTACGTGTGTCTTGTTCCTTTTCTTTTTAATACCAAAATTGCTTTCTCCTGTGGCTCCAAAACCAACATTTCATTTTTTTTTCTTTTTACCTCAGTAATACTTCTTCCCCTTTCCACCCTCTAGACCCAGCATTGCACTCCATCCAATCGAAAATCCTAGTCAATCTTTTGGGATCTTTCTGATTACCTTCTCTCTCAACAAAAACTTCCGATGTAAGCTTTTCCCCAGATCAATTGTATTAGATCAGACTGTGGGGTAGCACTGCTTTGAATGGAATCTTTCACCGTAGAGCTGTCTTGTGAGTTAACTCTGGAAACAATTATCAAGTTCTTCTTTCTCTATAAAAATCTATAACACAGCCAGGCATGGTGGCTCATTCATGCCTGTAATCCCAGCGTTTTGGGAGACTGAGGTGAGTGGATCACCTGAGGTCATGAGTTCGAGACCAGCCTGGCCAACATGGCAAAACCCTATCTCTGCAAAAATACAAAAAAAAATTAGCCAGGCGTGGTGGCATGCGCCTGTAATCCCAGCTACTTGGGAGGCTGAGGCAGGAGAATCACTTTAACTTGGGAGGCAGAGGTTGCAATGATCCGAGATCATGCCACTGCACTTCAACCTGGGCGATAATGCGAGGCTCTGTCTCAAAGGAAAAACAAATCTATAACATATGCATACAAGTATCCAAGGGGAAGAACATAAAAGAGTTATTTGTTTTGATGAACTCTATATAGGTACTTCTGAAAAACCCTGCCGGTGTTCACAAAATTATTTTATAAGCCAGTGCAGTGGTGTGTGCCTGTAGTTGTAGCTACTGCGGAGGCTGAGGCACCCAGCTCAGGAGGATCACCTGAGCCCAGGAGTTTGAGGATGTACTGAGCTATGATCACATCACTGCTCTCCAACCTGGACAACAAAATGAGACCTCACCTCTTAAAAATTAAGAGATAAAAAATTTAAAAACCAAAACCATTTTATAAAATGCTCAGATTTACATCTTACAGTGTGATATTCTCAAGGATCATTTACTGAAAACCCATAGGATCCATTTATGTGTAAATGTGTATGTGTGTTTTAAATTTTTATTTATGCGTTTTTGTTTTTTTTTTTGGAGACGGAGTTTCGCTCTTGTTACCCAGGCTGGAGTGCAATGGCGCGATCTCGGCTCACCACAACCTCCGCCTCCTGGGTTCAAGCAATTCTCCTGCCTCAGCCTCCTGAGTAGCTGGGACTACAGGCACCCGCCACCATGCCCAGCTAATTTTTTGTAGTTTTAGTAGAGACGGGGTTTCACCATGTTGACCAGGATGGTCTCGATCTCTTGACCTTGTGATCCACCCGCCTCGGAGTCCCAAAGTGCTGGGATTACAGGCTTGAGCCACCACGGCCGGCCTATTTATGCATTTTTTATTTACTTAACTCCTAAATCGTGGGTCTCTAGCCTCGGCTTTTTTTCTTTCTTTCGTTAGAGTCACTCCATATTTGTAATATTTGATTTTGTGCTGCCTTTGATTTTTGTACTCTTGGACTGGCTTCATCAATATTCATATATTACCATTGGGACTAGGGCCCCGGGCCCTTCCTGGAGCATGAGGTATTTGTCCCACAGTTAGCAATACAGGAAGAATGTGAGTGTGCTAATGCTTCTTCCCTGTTGGGACCATGAGCATCTGTGGTATTTATGCTTCTCCTCTCCTCTTTATACATGTGTGTGCACCTACACATTCACATACACATACACACAGAATTTCTTACCAATTGATATGTGCTTATACCTTGTGTAAAACGACAAGATCTCGAGGTGATGGATACCCCATTTACCATGATATGATCATTATGCATTGTATGCCCATATCAAAATATACTCATGTACCCCGTAAATATATACTATGTACCCACAAAAACTTTAAACTTTTTAAAAATGACAAGATCAAAATTCTAGCAGCTAAACAGTTCCTCATTTTGACCTTTACTAATTGGGATATGAATCTTCCTCTTTTGAGTGAAGGTGATTTCCAAAAACATTCAGAAATAGGAATCTTAGAGAAGAGACTCTTTGAGCCGGGCACGGTGACTCAGGCCTGTAATCCCAGCACTTTGGGAGGCTGAAGCAGGAGGATTGCCTGAGCTCAGGAGTCCGAGACCAGCCTGGGCAACACAGTGAAACCCCATCTCTACTAAAATACAACAGATTAGCCAGGCGTGTCAGCATGCACCTGTAGTCCCAGCTACTAGGGAGGCTGAGGCAGGAGAATTGCAAGAACCCAGGAGGCAGAGGTTGCAGTGAGCCAAGATCTCGCCACTGTACTCCAGCCTGGGCAACAGAGTGAGACTCCATCTCAAAAAAGAAAAAAAAGAAAAGAAAGGAGACTCTTTGAGGAGAAAGCCTTGCCATTTTTCTCAGTGCTGACTTGGTCATTATCCAGAGCTCTTCCCACAAGAAAGGGAGGGATCTAGTTGTGTTTATAGGTATGGTCCCCAGTGCTTCTTATTGTTTCATGTCTGTATTTTCTTCCACTCCATTTTGTTCCCTCCATCTGTAACTTCCTTTACTAGCTGGAACCTCTCTCTTCTCTCCTCACACTCAGATTACAGTTGACCCTATTTAAGGGGAACAGATCCAGTAATGGTTTGTATTGTTATACTGTGACTACATGATATAGTCACATGCTTGTAATATATTTAGGATAAATCTCTTTGAGATTTTAGTTCAAGATCTCTAATACCATTTTCATCTTTAGAAATGGGGCTAAAGGCAGGGCATGGTGGCTCATGCCTGTAATTCCAACACTGGGATGCCGAAGCAGGTGCATCATTTGAGCCCAGGGGTTCAAGACCAGCCTGGGCAACATAGCTAGACCCTGAATCTACAAAATAAAAAAAAAAATTAGCCGGGCCAGGTGCAGTGACTCACGCCTATAATCCTAACACTTTGGGAGGCTGAGACGGATGGATCCCTTAAGCTCAGGAGTTTCAGACCAGCCTGGGCGACATGAAAAACCCACATCTACCAAAAATACAAAAATTAGCCAGGTATGGTGGCATGTGCCTGTTTGTCCCAGCTACTTGGGAGGCTAAGATGGGAGGATTATTTGAGCCTATGAAGTAAAGGTTGCAGTGAGCCAGGATGGCACCACTGCATTCCAGCCTAGGTGGCAGAGCCAGACCCTTTCCCTATAACAACAACACAAGAAAATTAGCCAGGTGTGGTGGCACACACCTATAGTCCTACCTTCTTGGGAGGCTGAGGCAGGAGATCACTTGAGCCCAGGAGTTTGAGGCTACAGTGAGCTATGATTTTGCCAGTGTACTCCAGCCTAGACAACAGAACAAGACTCTGTCTCAAAAGAAAAAAAAAAGAAAAGAGCCAGCCATGGTGGCTCATGCCTGTAATCCCAACAATTTCAGAAGCCAAGGCAGGAGGATTGCTTGAACCTAAGAGTTTGATACCAGCCTGGGCAACATAGGCAGACCCCCCTCTCTACAAAAAGTCAAAATATTAGCTGAGCATAGTAGCACACACCTGTGGTCCCAACTACTAGGGAGGCTGAGGTGGGAGCATCACTTGAGCCCAAGAGATCAAGGCTGCAGTAAGCTGTGAGTACATCACTGCACTCAAGCCTGGATGACATATCAAAACCCTGTCTCAAAAAAAAGAAAAGGGGCTGGGCACAGTGGCTCATGCCTGTAATTCCAGCACTTTAGAAGGCCAAGGCAGGTGGATCACTGGAGGTCAGGAGTTTGAGACCAGCCTGGCCAACATGGTGAAACCCCCATGTCTACTAAAAATACAAAAATTAGCCAGGCATAGTGGCATGCGCCTATAATCCAGCTACTTAGGAGGCTGAGACAGGAGAATCACTTGAACCCAGGACACAGAGGTTGCAATGAGCTGACATCATACCACAGCACCCGAGCCTGGGCGACAGTGAGACTCCATCCCGAAAAAAAAAAGGGGGTGGAAGGAAAATGAAAAGTAATACTCTATGCATTTAGGAAAATATGAATATTTAAAATAATTTAAAAACTAATTTGCTAATTTGTCGTCTAATAATTCAAACATGTTTAGGTATATTGTTTACGACATAAAACAATTTTTCTATAAATGATAATTTTCTATTTTGATTATTGAAATTCATACAGTATATATTTACTAGAATTCATTTAATCTTATAATAAACTGTGTATTGCTTTGTTACTTAATAATTCAAGGTGGGGCTGGGCACGGTGGCTCACACCTATAACCCCAGCAATTTGGGAGATCAGGAGTTCCAGACCAGCCTGGCCAACATGGCAAAACCCCGTCTCTACTGAAAATACAAAAATTAGATGGGCATAGTGGCATGCGCCTGTAGTCATAGCTATTGGGAGGGGAGGGAGCACGGCTGAGGTAGGAGGTTCACTTGAGCCCAGGAGGCAGAGGTTGCAGTGAGGTGAGATTGTGCCACTGTACTCCAGCCTGGGTGGCAGAGTGAGACCTCGTCTCAAAAAAAAAAAAAAAAAAAAAATCAAATGGAAATATTCTTTTCTCATATTTCAAATCAAATAATTCAGAATCAGAACCCAATGTTTGATGTCTGAAATCCCAAACAGTTCCGGTGATTGTACTCGTGGAACATGAGGGCTCACTTTGGGGTCATCTGGGGGACCATGCTTCTGGTGGCTCCTATAGTGGGCCCAACTGCGGCTTGATAACCTGCTTGTTCTAAAATCATACTGTTTGTTGTTTGTCCATATGCTGCCTTCCTCTAGGACTTCTAGCAGCAGAAAGTAGGTATCCCTTTGTTTTCCTTTAAGGTGTATCTTTTATGCAAAAGTGTTTGGCTTTGCATGGTTTATAATCAGCTTGACTTTTTCCTTGGCTGTTTGTGTTTAGATGTTTACATATTAATTTTAACACTGCTGGATCATAAAATTAAAACTTGGATATATTGATTTTTGAGGCATTGTTACTCAAATAATATTAACTTCTTACTTCTTTCATAAGAGGAAAAAAGGCAGTGTTAAAATTTCAACCACACTTAATACTTCACATCTGAATTTCACATACAAATACATTAATTCTGGGGAAAGGGTAATATTTCTTTTATAGTTTGCTTTCAAGAAAACTTTCAGGGTAAGTGAATTTTTCTTTGACAATTACATCACCTATAAGTGGTCTTTATTGCTTTCTGTTACTGAGTCAATTTTCAGTTTATTAATTTGGAGCTATGAATTAAACTCTGAAATCATATCTCTTAACTTTTACCATCAGATAGAACATTTATAAGGAATAATGTAATGACTAGATTTTTAATTACAAAGGGGCATAATTTGAGTATGGGAGAAAACTAAAATGTAAGGAATGTACACACAGATGAGTACATGTAAAACTGAGGCAATCTGAATGAGATGGGTGGATTGTATCAATGTCAGTATTCTGGTTATGATAATATACTATAGGTTTGTAAAATGTTACCAACAGGGGAACTGAGCAAAGAATACAAGGGATCTCTATATTATTTCTTACAAGTGCATGTGGATCCATAATTATGTCAATAAAAATTCTAATTAAAAAAATAAACCTTGACCTCAAAGATAAATGAGAAAGCCTGGGTACTAATGATTGAATTCATTTTCACATTTTCTTACATTAGTTATCTGTAGTTCAAATTGCAGCTGATGTAATATAAATCTTACAGTATATTAGTTACCTGTTGCTGGGTAATGAATTACCTCAAAGCAGCAGTTGTCATCTCAGTTTCTGTGGGTCGGCAATCTGGGCGTGGCTTAGCTGTGTGCGTCTGGCTCAAGGTCTCTGATGAGATTGTGGTCCAGTGCTGTTATCTCGCCGGAAGGCACGACTGCAGGAGGAATCCTCTTCCAGGCTCACTCACGTGGTTGTTGCCAGCCTTCAGTTCGTCACTGGCTGTGGACCTCTTCACAGGGCTGGCTGTTCACAGCATGGTAGCTCACTTCCCAGTGTAAAAGATAAAAAAGAGGGCAAAAGTGAGAGAGAACGCCCAAGACAGAAGACATAGTCTTTACAATCTAATCTCATAGTGACATCCTATCACTTCTGCCCTATTCTGTTCTTTAGAAATGAGTCAGTAAGTCCAGCCTGCACTCCAGGGGAGGGGATTGATTACACAAGGGTGAAAATACCAGGAGACCAGGTTACTGGGGCCCATCTTAGAGGATGCCTACCACAAACAAATTAATAACTATTAAAATGTAAGATTCTTCCTAGATTTAGCATTCTTTTTTTTTTTAAATCAGCAGACCTGTCATGTTATTTGGAAATGGGCATGATCTTCCTTAGTTGTAAAGCTTTACACAAGTGGACACTTTACAGCTAGCAGAATGTTATTAAAGTACTTTGAAAAATTTGAGCGTGAAGATGTTTCTATTTGGAAGCATAGACTATTTTAATAATCATAATGGCATTAGAGATTATAGCATCTATATTCTGACAGAATACATATGCAGAGCTTACTTTAATAAAATTCAAGGTGTCTATATCATAATCTACACATACAATGTACACTTAAATGATGAATTTTGACTTAAAACAGTACACCTTAGTAAGCAGATTTAAAAAAAAAAATTATCGTGTTTGCAAGGAGGGTCTTTGATTGAGTAGGTAATAAGAATGTATGTGTGTGTAGTAAAATAATGTATTAATTCATCACTAATATAATCAAACAAAAGGTATTGATTACTCTTCAGAAGAAGCCAGGCTAGATTCAGATTCTAGATTTGCTCAGTGATGCTGAGTTTTGTAGCTATACATGGTAAATTAAGAAATACACACATACTGAGGATTTAATGTGTTATTTTGTGAAAATCTGAGATACAGGAATGGGATTTAATGATCCCAACTGTCATCCATCTGAAAAACCTAACTTTTGGTTTTAAATAAAATGGCATGCTGTCTTCCACTATTCCCTTTTAAAAACAGGAACTGCCTCTGCTTTTAACTTTATGAAGTTTTATTTATGAACAAAGTTTGTACTATTTAAAGAAAAGAAATCCGCACACAAATCTTTATTGAAACAATTACAGTGAAAACATGGGTGTGTCAAAACTCATGGAATGGTATACTTAAGATTTGTGTATTTCATTCTATGTAAATATTTCCTCAGAGAGAAAAAAGTATTGCAATCTTTGTTGAAGTCTTTAAGGGTGAAGTGTACTCATGCTGGTCACTCTGCCATTTACTTTGAAGTGAATGAAAAATACATGAATTGATAGATGGATAGATGGGTAGACATGTGATAAAGCAAATACAGCAAACCATCAACATATGTAGGATCTAGGTGGTGGGCACAGTTCTTTCAAACTTTCTGTATGTTTGAAGCTTTTCGTAGTAAAATGTAAGGGGAATAAGTTTTAAGACAGACTCAGCCTACTTTAACACTGAGAACTTTTTAGTCTAAACATTTGGCTGTTTATTTTTCTGTCCTCCTTTTGGGTTATTTTTACTTGGTCAACTTTTTTATGAGACTTCCACTCTTGTAATGAAATTATTCTAAACTCAAAGCTTTTATTGACCTTAAAAACATATTCCTCTTTAAAGAAATAGACTTAGAAACATTTTTTAAACAGTTGACATATTTATGCTTTTTTTTGACTATTATTTCATAATAGTAGCAGAAAACTTTTGAAAAATTTGTTTGTACCAGTGAGGTTATTTGAAAAAGTGAAGTGTTCAAAGCTAAAATGTGCAGTCCAGTCATGATGACTCATGTTTTGAATCCCAGCACTTTGGGAGGCCAGGGTGGGAGGATTGCTTGAGGCCAGGAAATTTGAGATCAGCCTGCACAACATAGTGAGACCCCATCTCAATTAAAAAAAAAAAAAAAGTGTGATTATAAATCTGATTTTTAGGTATAAACTTGATTACCAAATTAATTATGAAAACAAAATACTATTCTGAAGGCAGGGCATGATGTTATCTAATAAATTCATGAATATGAAAATTTAGACCAAGGGCTACAAAAAAGCCTTATGTGGTAAATCAAATTGAGATTAAAGAGAGAATAGAAATTGTACATCAACTCATTACCAAATGCAAATTATTCTGGTGCATTGCTGAGAATAAAACATGATTTTGAGGGTGGGGGATAGTCTGTTATGGAAGAAACACTGAATTAGGAGTCAGAGACCTGGGTTCTAGGATTTGCTCTTCTGCTCATTGCCTGTGGCCCTTTGAAAGGTTATTTAACCCTACTGAGCCTCTGATTTTTCAAATATAAAAATCCCTGCTGACCAAGCACGGTGGCTCATGCCTATAATCCCAGCACTTTGCGAGGCTGAGGTGGAAGGACTGCTTGAGCCCAGGAGTTTGAGAGTAACCTGGGCAACAGAGAGAGATCCCATCTCTACAAAAAACTTTTTAAAAATTAGCTGGGCATGGTAGCGTGTCTCTAGTCCCAACTGTTTGGAAGGCTGGGGTGGAAAGATCGCTCAAGGCCAGAAGGTCGAGGCTACAGTAAGCTGGGATCGTGCCACTGCACTCCAGCCTAGGGGACAGAGCAATATCCTGTCTCAAAACAAAACAAAACGAAAACAAAAAGCACTTGCCTGCAGGACAGGGTTATTATGGAATCACATAAGGTAGTAGGTGTAAAAGCACTTTGGAAATTATTAGCTGTTAATACAAATATAAGTATTAAAATAATTTCAACTGTAGCTTTAAGGAAACAGTACTATGAAAGAAATTGTTTTCTGTGGTTAAGTCTTTCTCACTTTATTTTCAAATCTTCAGAATTTGCTCAGAAAAAAAATCATTTTAATCAAGGACCATTTTATGAAGCATCTTTTGGTAAAAAGCACTCTGCAAAGTATACCCCAGAATAGAAAGGTGAATAGGATACCTACAGTCCTGCCATTAAATCAGCTGCCCTCTGAAGTGAACTTGTATACTTTTTATTGATTGATTTTGTTTTCAAGATAGTTAAAAGTTTATTCAGAGGTTTTATAGGAAAAACATCCTTTTTAGTCTTCGAGAAAAATAAATAGTTCTTTTATATGTGACAGTATTGATCTACAAAATGAAAACTAGTAACAGCTTAATTAGCATGTGCTACATGTGTTATATTAATAATCACTACTGCCTTGGCGTTTAAAATCTAAAACAAATAGCAGTGGAAAAGCCCAAGAAGTGCCTTAGTGTCTATTTATATTTTATAATGAATTGAAAAACCATGGGACTTTTAAATGGTTGGTACTGAACTACAGATACCAATTATACACACATCTATCCGACCAAGAATGTGTTCTGTGGTTCTCTTTGTCATACCCAAAGAAAGAAATAACGGAACTAGAACAGGTGTTAATGGAAGGTGTTAAAAAGATCAAGGGTGAAGACAGATTTTGAGGTTAAGCCAAAAATATGTGTTTATTCCATTTGAAAAGATTAAGGAAAAATGGAATAAACACTCTAATTTTTCTACCTAATTACAGAAACTTAAAATTCGGGGCACTTTTTAGAGCTTGAAATAAACAACTTGAGTACAACTAGAGAAATGCTTCTTTTCATGATTGAAAACCCATCAAGTTAATCATATTTGGGTACAAGATAAGACTATAAATCAGTTCAGAATGGGTGACAGACCTGTTGGAATTGTGAGTCTTGCCTACTCTAAATGCCTGCTAGCAGATGCCTTTGTCCTTTCCAGCAAAGCATCTGCTGGTCCTGTCAACACAGCTTTGATCCTGTGTGGGGGTGGTGAATTCCTACTCATCCACCTCCTCTCTGCAGCTCCCCAACTTCTCCCTAGGCAGCCTGTGTATCAGTTTGTTTTTACCTCTTCTATATCGTTTACTTCAGGGTATAATATGCCTACTTCACATACCAGTTTGAGAGCCCCTTCCCTCAGGGCCAGGGATCATATCTCTGATTTCTCCGAAGCCCTGCCTAGTACCTAACAAAAAACAGGAATATTCAATAAAGATTTGGATTATTGTCTGACCCATTAGGGCATTGTTCAAGTTCTTTTCCAAGGTAGGAGGAAGTGGATTGGGTCAATACCTCTTTAGGAATAGCAGGGGAGATGAGGACTGATTTCTGCCATTTATCTGTTTTATCCCACTTAATATCCACTTCATGCTTTCAGTGAAAGGATACCAATAGCCTGGCAGACATAATTATTCAAAGTTAAAAATTATTCAGCCGGGCATGGTGGCTCACACCTGTAATCCCAGCACTTTGGGAAGTCAAGGCAGAAGGATCGCTTGAGCTCAGGAGTCTGAGACCAGCCTGGGCAACATGGCAAAACCCCATCTCTACAAAAAATACAAAAATTAGCGAAGAATGGCGGTGCACACCTGTAGTCCCAGCTACTCGGGGGGCTGAGGTGGGAGGATCATTTGAGCTCAGGAGGTTGAGGTTGCAGTGAGCTGAGATTGTGCCACTGCTCTCCAGCCTGGGCAACAGAGCAAGACCCTGCCTCAAAAAAAAAAGAAATTATCCATAGTTCCTTCAACAGATGAATGGTCAAACAAACCGGTACATCCATGCAACAACCTGGATGAAGCCCCAGAGAATTATGCTGGGCGAAAAAATGCAGTCCCAAAAGGCTGCATACTCTGTGATTTCATTTATTGTTTTTATTTTTTAATTTATTTTTTAATTTTTAGAGGTACTGCTCCTTGCAGACCAGGGCTACCCCATAGGCCATTTGCCTGGAATAGCAGCCTCATTTATTACATTTATTATCAAAATGACAAAATTATAGAAATGGAGAACAGATTAGTAGTTGCCATAGGTTAGGAGGCAATAGGATAGGAGGGAAATGAGCATGGCTATCCTTGTGGTAATGGAATGTTCTACAGCTTGACTGTATCAATGTCAATATCCAGGTTGTGATATTGTACTACAGTTTTACAAGATGTTACTGTTGGAGGAAACTGGTTTAATGGTACATGAGACCTTTGTGTTATTTTCTTTTACAACTGCATGTGAATCTACAATTACCTCAAAATAATTAAAAAATAGTTACAGTAACTTCCACATGGACAACCACACCGTCTATGGCTTAAGACTCAAATCTTTAACATAAATAGTGCTACAAAAATCAGTAGCTTACATAACAGTTTTGTTTTTTTTTTTTTTTTGCTATTGTTGAAAAACTTGGAAAGCATGAACAAGAGCAGAATGAAATAGAAATAGGACAGTAAAGATAACTACTATAATATTTTTGATGTGTTTCATTCTGTTTTTTGTTTTTCCTGAGTTTGCATTTATGTTTGGTTTGGTTTTTTATAGTAACTGGGTATATACAGTTTATATAGTTCTACATTCTACTTTCTTGAATTCTATGTCATGAATTATCTATGTCTTTGAAATTCTTCAAAAACAATTTTCATTTGGCTACATATTCCATTATATGGATATTCTATAACCTGTGTAATCATCCTCTAATTATTATATTTATTTTCCTTTTTGTATGATAATATCATTATATATAAATATTCCATTTTTTTCCTTAAGGTAAGTTTTTGTAAATGGAATTACTAAATCGAAGTGCATGAACATTTTTAAGGCTTTTTGATATATGTTACCAGATTGCTTTCTAGAAAAGTGGTACTGATATATATTCTCACCAATAACTGCATGAGAATGGATGAGGTCTAAGGCAAGAAGAATTAAAAACAGAGTTCTGGAGCATAAAGATTTTTATCTTTATCAAAAATAGAATTTCTCAATCACAGTGCTACTGATACTTTGGGCCAGATAATTCTTTATTGTAGGGGCTGTCCTGGGTATTGTAGGATATTTAGCAGTATCCTTGACCTCTACCCACTAGATAGCAATAATGGCCCTCCCGCTGTAGTTGTAACAACCAAAAATATCTCCAAACATTGGGAAATGTCCACCTGAGGAACAAAATTGCCCCTGGTTGAGAACCACTAATCCAAAGATTTAAATGTGCAGTGAGGCACTATTCTTAGAGTTTCTCTGCTGTGTACTAATGTTCTGAAGCTTAGCATCTTGGGGCCTTTTTTTGTGGAGTATGTATGTGTTTTCTGCATATTGTCTGCAGTGTAAAAGAGGCTAATCATTTCTTTAAGACTGTGTAAATGGCTTTGTTACTCCACAGTATGTATCTTTCCCTACTGACATCTGTCTGGTTTCCTGGTTATAAGAAGAAACTTAAAGTGATGGCACTTTCATTTGCTTTGCCCTACAAAAATGATTTGCCTCAAAATTTAATATGGTATTTGGAAGTGTCAGTCAGTGTATCTACCCTTTGTCTTTATCTTCTGAGTAAGAAGGATAAGAGTAAGACAGAATGAGAATGATTTGGGGTCTCTTGAGTGTATGTAAAGGAAAAAAAGGAGTGGCCTGGGATTTTTGTTAACTAAAGTTTGAGTCTTAAAAACTAACAAGCCTATTTTAAGCCGCAGGAGGTCTCAGTTGAAGGTCTGTTCACTGTATCTACAGCTGGCTTTACCTTCACTTCTTGATGGAATGCACCTGGGTAAAAGGCCAATCTTCTTTCTGTAATATTTCAAAACATCTTGGAGTCATGAAACCCATACTCTTTAACTGACATAAAATTTGCTGCATCCAGATCTCCTAGTGCTTCGGTTATACTTGATGAATTTCATTAATTCAAATAAGATAAGCTGCAGTTTCCTTTGGAAAATGAAGAGCACACAAATACAGTGATAAGAACATAAACTCTCTGAAAATACTCTGTCCTTAAATGATATGCAACTCATTTAAGTCTGTCCTTCAGTAAAGACACTAGCCTTTGAAGTTCTGACATGAATTCATTGCTCCTAAGAGATTTAGGTTACAAAAGTTAGTTTGACATTGACTTTCTGTACTGGCTGATTCTTTTCTGTTTGTCCCCCTTAGGAGCAGTCTCACAGGTGCTGGACAGCCTGGAAGAGATTCACGCACTTACAGACTGCAGTGAAAAGGACCTAGATTTTCTACATAGTGTTTTCCAGGATCAGCATCTTCACACACTACTAGATGTAAGCCTGTCTTTTTATTTTTCTTGTTTTTTGGTAAATTGAATATTTAGCATCTCTTTTTTCTTTATATGAATTATCAGATGTCCATCATAACAATCATCTTTAGTTGCCTTAAGTCTCTGAGAAATATGGTAAATCATCCAGCAAACATTCATTATTGAAATACAGTATATGGCTGGGCGCAGTGGCTCACACCTGTAATCCCAGCACTTTCGGAGGCCGAGACGGGCAGATCAACTGAGGTCGGGAGTTCAAGACCAGCCTGATGAACATGAAGAAACCCCCGTCTCTATTAAAAATACAAAATTAGCTGGGCATGGTGGCGCATGCCTGTAATCCCAGCTACTCGGGAGGTTGAGGCAGGAGAATCGCTAGAGCCGGGGAGGCAGAGGTTGTAGTGAGCCGAAGTCACTGCACTCCAGCCTGGGCAACAAAAGTGAAACTCTCTCAAAAAAAAAGAAAGAAAGAAAAGAAATACAGTATGTATACAGTACAAATGCAGTAGAGCCTAGCAGGCTACAATGGGGAAAATTATATATCTTTATATTTATAAATTATATGTACATAATGCATGCAAGTGGCATGTGAGGGTTTTTTTTAACTTCTTTTTGTCCTGCTGTACGAGGTATGTGAGTTTTTAAAAAGAATAGAGTACAATCCTAATTTACTGAATTATCTTTATTTCTATTAGAAGAATTCATTGAGGTTAGCTTTGATTACTTTTTATTGCTTTGCACATTGTTTTAAAACATTATGTTTCCAGCATGAGTATAGGAGAGAAAAAAGCAAATGAGATATTGTGCAATAGGCTGGTTTCCCACACGCATTTCATATTTAACATTGTTTCGTTCCATAGACTCAGTGTCTTCTCCTTAAAACATAAGAATATACTCCATCTTTAAATATTACAGGCTCCACTGTCAGCAGACTGGGATACAAAGGAAAAAACAGAAGCTGACTATTTTCATTTCAGTCACATTTTAAATAAAATACCTTTCTTAGAGAACTTGGTTCACTTCAGCAGTGAAATCTCTTGGGTGGTTTTATTTCTTTCTTTTTTTTTTTTTGAGACGGAGTCTCGCACTGTCATCCCAGGCTATAGTACAGTGTCACGATCTTGGCTCACTGCCATCTCTGCCTCCTGGGTTCAAGCAGTTCCCGTGCTTCAGCCTCCCAAGTAGCCGAGACTCCCAAGTAGCTGGGACTACAGGCGAGCACCACCACACCCAGCTAATTTTTTTGTATTTTTAGTAGAGACAGGGTTTCACCATGTTGGCCAGGGTGGTCTCGATCTCCTGACCTCGTGATCCACCTGCCTTGGCCTCCCAAAGTGCTAGGATTACAGGCATGAGCCACTGCGCCTAGCTCTTAGGTGGTTTTGATGGTGTTTGAACATGTCAGTCTTTTTATAAGAAAAACCTTCCCTTAATGAGGGAATAATTCTTTCTTTGGGGTGCCTAGAAATGTTTGGTGTTGAATAATTCACCATATGATGTGAATGAAACTAAAGCAAAATTTCCCAGAATGCGTTCTACAGAACATTGCTCTGGGAAGTTGTTATTCTTGTTGCCATGGTGGGAGAGGGAAGTAGATCTTAAATTTATTGGTTAAATTATTCATTAACTAAATAAGTTTGGGAAATGCTACATTCTTTAGTCTCTTTACACAGATCCACAATTGGCATTAGTACTTTGACAGCTCTGAGATGATCTAAAGCAAAGAAACCTTTTTAACTTTGTTTAACAGCATTTCTCAAACGAATTTAGGCACAGAACTTTTATTCACAATTCTATTGAGTTCTGTTTTGATGCGGACCAGTTTGGGAAAAGCCCATCTAAGAGTGTTTGTTGCATTATGCTTCAGCTTCACACCAAATGCAGCCACAGGTATCTAACAGTTGTTTCTTTCCCCAAATGTGGTCAGTTCAAATTATCAGATTTTCATAGCTAGTTTGGCTTTTGTATATAGTGTATATACTAATTAGGGCTGACTGTTATAACATGTAATTCTAAAATTGGCTTAACAGAATAAAAGTTTACTTCTTGCTCACCTCACAGTCCAATGCAGATAGATAAGGGAGGTCTTTTCCACACTGTCATTCAGGGACCCAGGCCTCTTCCACTAGGTCACACTGCCATTTCCCAGGGTCTTGGAATTTTCTACTGTATCTTTTGTACCCAGCCAGCAGATGAGAGAAGAGAGAACATGGAGAATCTTGGCAGGGTCAAGCTTGGAAATGGGTTTATCTCACATTCCTTGGCAAGTGCTAGTCATGTGCCCACCTGGATGTGAGAGCTGGGAAACATAGTTTAGAAATGTGCTCAGGAAGATAAGGAATTGGGTCTTCTCTTTAGTGTAATTTATCTTAAGTAATATCTATTCACTGTCATTTCTGCAGAAAGTTTGCACAATTGTGAATTTCCCACAGAAGTTATACCCTTTACTAGGACTAGTTAGTGGAATATTTGGAAAAAGCTGTAGCAGTGTGTGGAGATTTTGTTTATTTCAGTCTGGTCAGTGGTTAGATCATTGCCAAGTATATTTACTGACCTTCTTTTGATCAAGGGCATTTTGTAACAAAGACTTTTTGTAATTTACACTGAAAGAAGCCCAAATTGGTTTCAAAGTTGTATTTTTTCTTACTGATGTAACAAGCTATCTGGGTGCACAAAGCTTGAGACTGCAGGGGAGAAGCAGGAACATTACTGGCTTACATGAAGAAAGTGTATTCAGACACAAACTGGACTTTCAGACTGAGCCAACCTGCCTCTCACTCCCCAATGGTGAACATCTTAGACCTCACGGAAAACATTCATTTGGCATAACTGCTGCACTGTTTGGTATAAATTATCACAATTTCAGAAGAGATTCTTAGAAGTTAGTGAGAAAAACATACTTAACTTTCCTTTGCATTCTATTACATAATAAACCTAAAGAAGTATCTGCATTATTGGCATCTGCCGTGTCAGTGCAGGCCAATTTGAAAGAGGAGCTGTTGGACTGAAGATGAACCATGCCTGTTAAAAGGATGCGGTATAAGACCAGGAGCAGTGGCTAACACCCTGTCATCCCAGCACTTTGGGAGGTCAAGGTGGGAGGGTCACTTGAGACCAGGAGTGTAAGACCAGCCTGGGCAACAAAGCAAGACCCCATCTCTACAAAAAGTTTAAAAAGTAGCTGGGCATGGTGGTATATGTCTGTAGTCCCAGCTACTCAGGAGACTGAGGCTGAGAGGATTACTTGAGCCCAGGAATTCAAGGCCGCAGCAAGCCATGATCGCACCACTGCACTCCAACCTGGGCAACAGAGTGAGACTCTATCTCTTAAAAAAAAAAAAAAAAAAAAAAAAAAAAGGTACAAAATCTTCTGAATTTTGGAAACAGGTGCAATACATGAACTCCAGAATTCTGATGAAATTAATAACTATGAGGCCGAGCCCTATGCATATGCATGCCTGTGGTTCTGAATCTCCAAACTGAGCCATTTCTAAATGAAAGTTTAGGCCAGGCACGGTGACTCACACTTGTAATCCCAGCACTTTGGGAGGCCAAGGCGGGTGGATCACCTGAGGTCAGAAGTTCGAGACCAGCCTGGCCAACATGGTGAAACCCATCTCTACTAAAAATACAAAAATGTGGTGGGCACCTATAATCCCAGCTATTTAGGACGCTGAGGCAGGAGAATGACTTGAACTCAGGAGGTGGAGGTTGCAGTGAACCAAAATCATGCCACTGCACTCTAGCCTGGTCAATAGAGCGAGACTCCATCTCAAAAATGAATGAATGTGTTGTATTGGACCGAGCGTAGAAAGTTAGCGCCAAGACAAAAGTATGCTAGATTGCAGGGTCATTTATTATGCCAGCGACCACAGAGGACTCACGTCTCTCCAACCTGTGGTGTCAAAAGGCGGGTGCCACGACTTTTTATATACCCGAAAAATCACTTTGGGTGTGGGGGTGAGGAGCGGGGATGGGGATGAAAAGGTTTCGGACATTCCAAGGGCTTGGGGATTCTGTGATTCACCTCCTGGGCGGAGACAAGGGCGGGGGTCTCCGGACATTCCAAGGGCCAGGGGACTTTTGTCATTCTGTTTGTTACTTCAGTGGTTTACAGAAGTCAAGATATACATTTGTTTACACCTCGTCTGGGTGGTGATAGAAGTCACAGATTTTAGCAGTTACTGATAAGAAAAGGTAAGCAGCTTTACATAGTTTTGCAGAACAACCTAGCAGTTCTATTGACAGAGGCCAAGGACAGTAGTTATTGTGAGGAGAATGGGGCAGCCATTTTAACTTATTTAAAAAACAGTTTTGCATTTTATAAAATAGTGTTGCTCAGGTTCTGGCTCTAGGCCAGCACAATATCACAAATGAATGCATGCATGCATGCATGAAAGCATAATTATCATGAATGAGATAAATCATCATTAGAATGTGCCCTTATACCCTACATCTCATAAATAAGGCTTATTAAGCTCATTTCACAGCTAGCAGGCTATGTTTTAATAATATAATCAATGGAGAATTCAAGTGACTGCCATATAGAGAAATCTAATCATTTTTTTAAAATTAATATTTATAGGTTTATGGGTTTATGGTATGCATTAAGGAAGGAACATGGCTATGACCAACTCTTGAGAAGCAGCTCTTAAAACTTTGGACTTTCAGGCTGGGTGCAGTGGCTCATTCCTGTAATCCCAGCACTTCGGGAGGTCGAGGCAGGAGGATCACTTGAGGTCAGGAGTTCCAGACCAGCCTGGCCAACATAGTAAAACCCCATCTCTACTAAAAATACAAAAATTAGCTAGGCATGGTAGTGCATGCCTGTAGTCCCAGCTACTTCAGAGGCTGAGGCAGGAAGATCGCTTGAACCCAGGAGGTGAACGTACCAGTGAGCTGAGATCACACCACTGCACTCTAGCCTAGGGCATAGTTTTATGGACTATGGATTAACTAAGGCTAATTAATCCCACTGAGCCATTTTAGGAAATATCTTTACTATATTTATGTTATTCCTGTCAATAACATTCTAAATAGCTAGGTATGAAGCCATAATTTTAAGACTGACAAAAATAAACAGGATTAAATGATTAAGTTCCTAAGAAAAACTAAAGATTATCTAGGACTTTATTTTTTCTAGTCATGTTCTTAAAATAATAAGCTCAACATTTGAAGAAGCATTATTAGAATTTGTTTAGAGGAAACAAAACTGCCAAATTGAAACATTTACATTAAAATGGAGAAGTACTGTGATTCTACTGAAAGGGAAATGCTTTCTGAAAGCTTTTTGAATTTGAATAAAACACATTTAGTTTAATCTGTAGTTAGGAACTGATCCAGAAAACTCTAAATATTTGCTATCCAAGTAGTTCCAGCCTGGCACACATACACAGCTTCTCATTTTGTGGGAAGAAATCCAGAGGAAGAGGAACTGCTTGATCCAGCTTGTTGCAGTATGCCTGTATTAAAAAATTAAAAGCACTAGTGCTAAGATGATCTTCATATGAAATGTGTAGATCAATTAGTAAAGTACAATTTGACATTAGTTTGTTAGGACTGTTGTAACAAAGTACCACAAGCTGCATGACTTAAAGCAACAGAAATTGAATCTCTCATAGTTCTGGAGGCTGGATATTCCTAAATCAAGGTGTTGGCAGGGGCATGCTCCCTCCAAAGGACCCAGGGAAGAATCCTTCCTTGTCTCTTCCAGTTTCTGGTGGTTGCCTGCAATCCTTGACATTCCTTGGCTCGTAGATGCATCATTCCAATCTGCTTCCTTCATCATATGTCATTCTCTGTGCATGTGTCTGTATATTTACGTGGCCTTCTTGGAAGGACACCAGTCATTGGACACCCTAATCCAGTATGACTTCATCTTAATTAATTGCATCTACAAAGACACTTATTTCCAAATAAGGTCACATTCTGAGGTTCTGGGTAGACATAAATTTTGGGTGGGGGACAATAGTCAACCCAATACAGCATGGAAAACTGATTTAACCCTGAATTAATTCTTCACATGTGAGTACAAATTATACAAATCTAATATAAAATAATGAAATGTTACCCTGTAATCCATTAATTATGCTTTCTTGGGAATTGGTGTTAAAGTATTATTTATGTCTTATAATTATATTTTGAATCAGTTATGGGTTAGAATTTGTATGTGATACATTGGATGGTCAGTAGATGGGTGAGTTTTTGATGGACTGAAAAAACCACGGTTTTCAGATAAAAAGCATTTCACAGATATTATTTGGTAGTAGTTTTCAGTCTTCTCAATTTCTAGTATAAATTTTCCTATTTAAAGAATAAATGTTTAGTTTGTAAATCACCAGTGTTGCAAAACATTGTTAAATGACACATCTCTCTGCCAAACTTTAACAACTAAGTTTTAAACATTAACTGGCCATCTGTCATACCTCTGAACAGCTGTTGGCATTTATTACACACTGCTGTTTCCATAGTAAATGCCCCCCCACACCTAATTAAGATTATTTTTGTGGGAAGTCAAATTATGTTTTCTGAAAATATAATTGGTACTTAGATTAACATAGCAGTTTATTGATGGATTTTTTAAATTGCAGTAGCAATTAATTTAGAAGTCTTTATAATATTAATTTATAAGTATACCTTTATAATAAACTTGGTAACTTTTAAATATTACATTAGCGATTAACCGATACTTGGAATCTTTCATATTTTGTATGGTGAACATCTTTTTTTATAATTTTTTACTGTTTAGGGAGAGTTAATATTTTTTCATCTGGCCTGAAGTTAGCCATGGAAAACTACAATTCTTGATTTACTATTTTGCTTTTTTGAGACTACATTAAATTAGTAGTCATATTTAGAAGAACATATTTTTAGAACTCTGAAGTTTCCTAAAGGAAAAATTTGGAACTTCTACAGTAATCTAGTGATAATGTTTTTGAGCAATTTGGGGTCTAAGAAGTAAGTTAAATACAATGTTAGGTTTGGATATTTAAAGAGACTGCCAATCAGGAAATGCCAAAGCTAAGTTTCCCATGAATTTGTAGTCCAGTCAATTTGCATTTAAATGTCTAGAATAATAAAGCCTCTCTGAGGACCTTCAGAGGATGAGCTACTAGTAATTTCTCAGGGTCCCATCCAGTCTTAAGAGTCAGCTTTGGCAAATGTGAAACCAGCTGCATAGTGGGCCCCTGCCCAGTGGTTGTGGGCTTTGTGCTTCTTGCCTCCTGGGGCTGTAGACTGTTGTGCATTGCTGCTCACTTTGGATTTGAGGGTCTCTCGGCTGTTTTCTAAGTGGATAGGCGAAACCTCTCATATCTGTTTCCCTCCATGTATTGAAGTATTATTGTCAGTGTAAAAGTATTGCATGAAACAAAATACCTGAAAGCTAGAAATACCATATGTTGTAAATATTCTCAAAGTAGTTTTTCTTCTTTCTTAATGTAAATAAACGTCAATAAACTTAGCAAAAAAAAAAAAAAAAAAGCCACTAAGCATATGGTTCTTCCTTAAGCAACAATAGAAAACTGATACAGCCAGGAATAAAATGAAGATTGTCCACTCACCACTTCTAGTAAACATTGTCCCAGAGACTGGCCAGTGCAGCTAAGACCAGAAAAAGAAATTCAAGACATGAAGATTGGAAAGGAGGAAGTAAAATCATCCTTTCCCAGAGATGTTATCTTGCATGTAGAAAATACTAAGGAATCTACAAAAAATCTACTTGCACTTACAGGCAAGCTTAGCAAGGTCACAAGATATAAGATCAATATACATACATTATCTATATTTCTATATATCAGCAAGAAATAACCCAAAAGTAAAATTAAAGAAATATTCACAATATTACAAAACAAATAAAATAGGAATAAATCGAACAAAAAAAGTATAGGATTTGTATACTGAAAACTACAAAATGCTACTGAAAGAAAACTAAATAGATGAAGAGAGATATACTGATGGATTGGAGAACTCAATACTGTTAAGATGTCACTTGATCTTAGATTCACATTGATCTATAGATTCAATGCAGTCCCTATCAACATCCCAGTAGGATTTCTTTGTAGAAGACAATAAGGTAATCCTAAAATTTATATGGAAATGCCAAAACAATTTTGAAAGAGAAAAAAATTAGATGACTGATTTCAAAACTTACTATAAGATTACAATAATCAAAATAGTATGGTGTGGGTATAAGGATATAGAAATACAGATCACTGGAACAGAAAAGAGTCCAGAAATAAACCCTCACATTTATGGTCAATTTATTTTCAACAAGATTGCCAATGCAATTACATGGAAAAGGGGATAGTCTTTTTTTTAAAAAAAAAAAAAATGGTCCTGGAGCAGTTGGAGATCCATATATACGCCAAGAAATGAATAGACCCTTCTCTCATACCATACACAAAAGAAAATTGCCTCAAAATGGATCATAGATTTGCTTTAGGAGCTTAAAACTATAAAACTTTTAAAAGAATGTAGGAGTAAATCTTCATTACCTTGGGTTAGGCAGAGAGTTCTTAGAGGTAACACAAGGGAATTTGAGGGATTAAGGAAATGTTCTAAAACTGGATTGAGATGGTGGTTGTACAACTGTATAAATTTACTATCATCCCACTAGATTTCACAGGGCCATTACACTAAATTAAAATTTAGCTTTGTGGCTAAGAATTTACCACTGATTCAAAAATACTGAATATGATTTTTTCTCCCAAGAACTGTTTTATTAACCAGCGTGTAGTTGGGCCTTATGGAAGAAGTCCAAATTATGTTTTTTGTTTGAAAATGTTATGAATTACATAATTTTATATATTTTCAATTAGGAAGACACCTCAGAGCAACTTATTTTAGTTCATTCCTTCTACATTCTAGTACATATTTGCCATTTTCCAAAAATTCACAGCTTTTTGACCCTTTTTTAACATATCAATATTTTGGTCTTTTTTATTGTGATAAAATACATATAACATGAAATTTGCCATTTGTATTATGTTTAACTGTACAGTTCGATGGCATTGTTAAACAACCATCATCACTATGCATCTCCAGAACTCTTTCATCTTCCCCAACTAAATGTCTGTACCCATTAAATACTAACGCCCATTCACCCATCTCCTTAGCCCCTGGCAACCACCCTTCTACTTTCTGTCTCTATGAATTTGACTACTCTGGGTACCACGCATATAAGTGAAATCATCCCGTATTTGTCCTTTTGTGTCTGGCTTATTTAGCATCACTTAGCATGATGTCTTAAAGGTTCATCCATGTTGTAGCATGTGTCAAAATCTTCTTCCTTTTTAAGGCTGAATAATATTCTATCGTATGTGTATATCACATTTTGTCTACTCATCCAATATTGATGTTTTGTGGTTGATAAGTATGTACTAGGAGAAACCAAATTCTCAGAATAAGACTGTCTAATAGTAGGGAATTCTGCCTTGTTCCATCTCCACACAATTACTCTTTCTAGGTTGCAAGTTAGATCCTAAGTTTTACATCTTTGCAAAGGAATGTGTGATTTTCACTGAAAGTATTACTGACTATGGAAGTCCCTCCGGTTTCCTTATTTGTTCAGATAAATTACTTCTTAAAACACAGTTTGGAATTTACTCTAGAATACCAAGAATAATGAATCAGCTTGTCACCAGTACCAGTGTTACCCACTGAGTGCCATTCTCTTTTTATGACACCATGGTCAACTTTACCAAAAGGCAAAGGAATTTGCAAAAAGCCTTCAAAGTATAAGCACTGATTCTTCTTTATGCTAGTCTCAAGGAAAGGAGGGGTTTCCCCCTAGAAAGAATGTGATATGCTCAGTTAAAGAATGTTCAATGGAGTGGCTTGCAGCATTCATAATCCAAGAACATAGCTGTTTTCTTCTTTTTGTGGCCCTTCAAACATTATCTCATAAAACTCTTCTGCCAGACTGCCTTGTGTTATTCTCTTTAAATTTTTTGTGACAGAAATTCATTTTTGCTATAGCTACACCAAGTACAAATGCTTGGTGTTTACCTGCGCAAAATAAAAATGCTAGCAAAAGCCAAAAATAATTAAATAAAATATCATCTGACACACTTAATGTAACATAAATGTTGTCTTTTAAAGCAGTACATTAATAATGGGATATTCATTTAGTGTAAATATCATTTAACTCTTGTAGTTGCTTAAGAAGAGCCAAGCTAGGAAATGTGATTTTAACACTTTAAAAAAAAATAGAAAGGAAATTAATATCATAGTGAAAATTTCTCAAAGTTGGGCATGCTCTTATATCTGATATTAAAAATACCATATTTCAGAAGATTTTATTAAAACAAAATAAAATCTGCCTATATCATATCATCTAGTTTTTTTCCCTCATGCTTTCTTTTGCTGAAGGATAGGCATTATGATTTGTCTTTTACAGGGCTTAATTTTAGAGTTATTTGCTTACTTGAAAAAGGCATAGAAAACAGTCAAGTTAGGTCATCTGAGGCCAGTGTTTGAGTTTCTCAGAAATAGCTACCAACTGACCAGAAATCTGCCACACTGGCCTATGTTGTTAGGCCACCAAAAGGACAGTCTTCTTGGATTGAACTAGGAGGTCAAACAAGTCTTAATTTCTTGAATTCAAAAATAAATCCCTATAAGTGCAATGTTCTAATAAGATTAGAACAAAAGCAGCCCTGTATACAGACAAATAAAACCTAAACAAAACAAGGGCCTCCTTAGAGGTTCTTTTGCTGTGAGGATCCAAAGGATTTTTGCAACTTTTTCGGAAATCTTGTATTGGCCCAGATACACTGATTTTTCACTTGCCTTTTTTGCTGACAGAAGAAAACTTTAATAATGGATTTAGAGCAGTGTATTACTAGGCCAGCTGCACTCCTTCTTGCACCTTCAAGTAAGGATATATTCCCCATCATGATTTTACTAAAACTTGATTTAAGCTAGCATTTCACTGCTAAGCTATTAAGCTAAAGCCTTCCTGGAACACCTGACTCAAGAGCATCCAGGAACATTCTTATTGGCTGCTAAATACAGTGAGCAGTTGTCCGTTACATGTCCATCTTCAACTTGAGTTATGTAGTACAAACTGGGCCATAGTATTGGGAGTAGCCCTGAACCTTAGTCCAGGGAAAATCTAAATTATAGGGTGGTACTCTGGCTGCTTGATTTCAGTCACTAGATTTAGGAGTTTGACACACTTTTTAAGATGAGAAACAAATTTAGTTTAAGATTTATACAATTTGGCTATTTACATGTTTTCTCAACTTTTGGAAGGAAAGCTAACACATAGTACAAATTGTAATGATAATGTAAAAAAAAAGGAAAGTATACCCTTCAAATGAATTGAGTTTGTCTCCATGCAGATAGTTATCTGTATGACTATTATTTGAGTGCTTTCAACTATTTAAAATAGTTAAATTGAGTTTTAGAAATTTTATGGAATATAAAATTTCAAGAAACACAATTTTTGGTGCTGGTAGGATAGGCATTCTTTTTACCTCAAAAAAGAAAAATGGCCTGAGTGATTTTGATTTCTTTTTGTAACTCGTAATATCCCAATGACACAGAACTGTGTTTAGATTTGTAAGAAGGATAGGTTATAGAAGTTCGTCCAGCCGGGTGCGTGGCACAGGTCTGTAATCCCAGCACTTTGGTAGGCTGAGGCAGGTGGATCACCTGAGGTCAGGAGTTTAAGACCAGCCTTTCCAACATGGTAAAACCTTGTCTCTACTAAAAAAACTATATAAAAATTAGCAGGCATGGTGGCGCGCACCTGTAATCCCAGCTACTCAGGAAGCTAAGGCAGGAGAATCACTTGAACCTGGAAGGTGGAGGTTGCAGTGAGCTGAGATCGCACCACTGCACTCCATTGTGGGCAACAGAGTGAGACTCCATCTCAAAAAAAAAAAAAAAAAAAGTTTTTCCTAGTGTTTAATTGTAGCTCCTTAAGTTTTTGAAAATGCCATTTTAAATTTTGCAGTATGTTTCTTTCACACTTAATGTTTCCCATCATGCAATCTTTAGCCCACTGCTAAATATACTGCTCTTCTCCAAGCTTGAACTTCATCATGCTTAATGATGCCAAGGATCTCTGAAAGAACTTTTTTTTTTTTTTTTTTTTTTTGAGACAGGGTTTCACTCTGTCACTCAGGCTGGAGCGCGGTGGTGCAATCATAGCTCATCACAGCTTCAACCTTCCAGGCTCAGGCAATCCTCCCACCTCAGCTTCCCAAGTAGCTGGGACTACAGGCGTGAGCCACCACACCTGGCTAAGTTTTGTATTTTTTGTGAGATGAGGTTTTGCCATGTTGTCCAGGCTGGTCTCAAACTCCTAGCCTTAAGCAGTCTGGCCACCTTGGCCTCCCACGGTGCTAGGATGACAGGCGCAAGCCACTGCACCTGGCCTCAACAAGTTTATATGTACACTTGAGCAAGAAAAATAGCTTTTTTTTTTTTTTTTTTTTTTTTGAGATGGAGTTTCACTCTTGTTACCCAGGCTGGAGTGCAATGGCGCGATCTCGGCTCACCGCAACCTCCGCCTCCTGGGTTCATGCAATTCTCCTGCCTCAGCCTCCTGAGTAGCTGGGATTACAGGCACGCGCCACCATGCCCAGCTAATTTTTTGTAGTTTTAGTAGAGACGGGGTTTCACCGTGTTGACCAGGATGGTCTCCATCTCTTGACCTCATGATCCACCCGCCTCGGCCTCCCAAAGTGCTGGGATTACAGGTGTGGGCCACCGCACCCGGCCAAGAAAAATAGCTTTTTAGATCTTAAAGGTTTTCTGTGATCTCCAACTTAAGAAAATCAGTTCCAGGCCGGGAGCGGTGGCTCAAGCCTGTAATCCCAGCACTTTGGGAGGCCGAGGCGGGTGGATCACAAGGTCAAGAGTTCGAGACCATCCTGGTCAACATGGTGAAACCCCGTCTCTACTGAAAATACAAAAAATTAGCCGGGCATGGTGGTGCATGCCTGTAATGCCAGCTACTCAGGAGGCTGAGGCAGGAGAATTGCCTGAACCCAGG
>NW_022437065.1:4264462-4264846 GCF_009761245.1 Sapajus apella | reverse complement strand
TCCTGAGTAGCTGGGATTACAGGCACGCGCCACCATGCCCAGCTAATTTTTTGTAGTTTTAGTAGAGACGGGGTTTCACCGTGTTGACCAGGATGGTCTCCATCTCTTGACCTCATGATCCACCCGCCTCGGCCTCCCAAAGTGCTGGGATTACAGGTGTGGGCCACCGCACCCGGCCAAGAAAAATAGCTTTTTAGATCTTAAAGGTTTTCTGTGATCTCCAACTTAAGAAAATCAGTTCCAGGCCGGGAGCGGTGGCTCAAGCCTGTAATCCCAGCACTTTGGGAGGCCGAGGCGGGTGGATCACAAGGTCAAGAGTTCGAGACCATCCTGGTCAACATGGTGAAACCCCGTCTCTACTGAAAATACAAAAAATTAGCTGGG